>NC_073693.1:275231931-275279477 GCF_029784155.1 Uranotaenia lowii | reverse complement strand
TGAAGTGTGTAGGAAGTATGTATAAGAAAAATAATTCAGGAAGACCCCTTGAATCCATCTCTTGATCTCAACGGCAGTCTATCCTTACGAGCAACTGCCGTAGTAGCATTGTCAGATAGTATGTAGATTAAAAACAACTGGCTGGCGTCGCTATTATTTTTGATGATGGGCGGCCAATCATCACCAATAATCCTCGCCTCGTACCTACTCTTCGTACTTGTCAGACTTTTGAGGATGAGATGAGATACTGAAGTAAAGGTAAGTGATTTAGTGGCGCGCGTGAAGTTTTCGATGGTTTTATGCTTGCTTGGCAGGCAAAAAGCTGGAAAAGAAACGACTATAGAAAAATCCTATTTTAGGGGTGAAAAGTTGAATGGCGTGGCATGGTGCGGTTTTGATGATGGGAGTTATTCATTGACGACACGACGTCCAAATGGCACCTAATCTAGCATTAGAATGGCAACAGGGGTCATTGCTGCTGCGAACCAATTGACTGTTGTTGTTGATGATGTTTTGAGAGTTTCGGGAGGTTCCTAGGCACAACATTGCCGCCTCTTAGATAACGATCGTTTAACCATAATGTGTGACTCTGGTGAGAGGATTCATTAAAGATGGTTAGCGGTTATGCAAAAGTCTGCAGCCGTTTCGGTAATAAAATGTAGTTTAATGGGTGTGAGCATCTGGTGGGTTCCCCAAGCCGACTCGAGATGCTATCCTTCTTTATGAGGCGTGACATTTGGTCTTTGCGATTTTTCAATTTTTGCAGGTTCCTGATACAGTTGAGAGAACTTCAGAAAATTATTTTAATTATTGGACCTACATACAAAAGAGATTGCAAATGAAATCAAATTTATTCTGATAAATCCAATGTAAGGAGCCAATTTTTTGAAACATCGGTTAAGAGTACTTGAGGGCTCAAGTTTTTTTGTTATACGTTGTAGTGACATCACAATTCACTACGAAAATACAATAATGTATAATAAGAAACAAAGAATCGATTTTCCATTTTACATCGAACGTCTCAATTAGCGTCAGTTTAGCGAACTGACAAATCTGTCATCATTACCCAAGCCGCCGAAGTTTGGATCTGTTAGATGACGATCGCCAAACCAAAAAAGTCTCCGGATCCAAAGCTCTGTTTGTGACCGGTCACTAAGCTGACAGACAAATAGTCGCACACACACATGCCATTTCGTAATTTCCTTTTCAACCGCATCGAAACAAACTGAAAACCCGAAATAAAAATAACAAAATCTACAGAATCGAAGACATGCCGGCAAACAAACTAGCGAAGACAACGACTTCGAATCAATGCAATGCAATGGGTATACGACGATCTATGCTGACATCTTAAGTGATTCCCACACATCGGCAAATGAGCTTCCTTCATGTTTCAATTTTTCTCTCGGTCACATATTTCTGGTGGCGAATGAAGAGGCGAGCGAAATGGAAGAATTGGATCAACCCAATCGGAATGCTATCAATTCTGGTGCCAGTTGCAGAAAAATTTGCTAATGGAATCGAATTATGTATCTTGGTTCGGTTGTGTAAAATTCGAGTTGGAAAGGTATCCAAGCTTTGTGTGCTTTTAGATGGTTAAGATCGTTTCTAAAATCTGTGAGCTAATTGAGTTCTAATATGAGCGTTAATTTGAATTTTAATTAAATGTATTGATACATTGACATTTTTATTGCACTGGGAAAAAAGAAATTCAAGTTTTTTATTTTCCAGGGCAATTATATTATTGACTCAATTGATAAAAACATACACAGCTAATTTTATTTTGCTGGAAACCAGCACAACGAAGTTCATTAACGGGTTCATAAATCGATCTAACTTTTTAGCGCATAAATTTGTAATAACACGCTATCAGAAAATACAAAAGACGACTATCTGAAAAATTTGTCCGTAAAGATATGGTAAAAATAAGAAAAATGGATCAAGTATTTCCATTCTCCACTAAGGTTTTCAGTGTATATAGGGAAGAAGCAGGCTATATACGCCTATTTACCGCAATAATGATGTCATCGAATATTTTAACAAATAGGTGCATTAAAACGATATATACGTGTGCTGTTTTCAATACATTGGAGAAATTTTTATGTTGAAATATCTTGCAGTTTAAAAAAAAAAGATATTATTTTACTTAAAAGTTGACTAAATTGGTGAACCTCGAATCGTGCAGGGCGCCATTCAATTTTTTTTTAAAATATTTCAATTTCTCTGAATATATTTTCGTATAATTTCATGAAAAATGCTAGAAACTTAGAACTTTTATACGACGAAGCTGTAAGTTTATAAGAATCTATGTCTCCTATAATGTTATGGAATAAATCAAAAGTAAGGGTTGCCATAATATGAAATTATTTCATCCATAAGAAAAACTTTATCAAATGAGATCTTCATTATACAAAACATAATAGGGGCATACAAAAACACACTCTTAATCCATTTTATTATCATTAGGTTTACTTCATTGAAACTTAAATTTGTTGTACCTTTGATGTTCAACTGAATGAGAAACAAAAAACCACCTAAGTATTTCTGTTGACCTTCTCTTCGTATGATTGTTTAAGGACAAAATATTACATCACAAAGTATCAAATTTAAATTTTGTTTTACTCTCTTTCCCCGACTACCCCGACTACCTTAGATAAGCGAGATTCTACTGTACATGGATAAACCTAATTTTCTAAATATACCATTGTCTCGATTTCGTCATATTTTGTCGATTTGCTTTTCACTTCACACAAAAAATGCCTATATTCTATTATAATCAGAAAAGAATGAATGCGTTCGACCTTTGTTAACTAATTAATGGTTGTAAATTTAGAACATAAATAAATGCTTGATTTGGTTTTTTTAAACGTGAGTAGGAAAATTCAAATAACGTATTTATTGTTTATTGTATTACAGGATATCAAATTCAAGAAGGCGTTTGGTAGGTAAGTTTAAATTTCGTTTGTGTTGCATTTGGTTGCACTTGAATATTCAGGTATGTTACACAAGAATATATTATACATCTCGTTTCTATCTGCAAACAGAAAAATCGAAGCTTTTGAATGGGCAAACTGTTTTTCCTAATTCAGGTCCATCTCCTTTCCCTACGATGTTCACTGAGCTGCTGTGTTATGGTGAAGTGAAGTACCGTCAAACGGGGCATCATGCAAAAGCAGGGTTAGATTAGGCTTGCCATATACTTTCAGAAAAATGCGGGACATTTCACGACAAAAAAGCGGGACACAGCAGAAAAAGCGGAACATTTAAGAAACTCTTAAATAAAGCTTAAATGTATTGCCATACTTATACGTATACCATCAGCTAAGGTTATAAAGTACACTAAAAATATCTTAACAGTGATTGATTTTGCATATTCATGGTTATTTTTCACGGTTCTCGCAAATTAACACCAAGGTTTCAGAAAATACCTGAGTTTTGACGATGAAAAACAGACGTTCTAAGATTTTATTCAAAAATTCAGTTTTTTTTTGTGACGGTTTTTTTTTTATAATTTCATTTAAAAGCCATGTTAATTTGCGTTTTTTTACATTTTATTAGAGAAAAATCAAAGAAAATTACTAATCTTATCATATTTTCATACTTAAAAATTCAAAATGTATAACGACGTAAAAAAATTAATTTTGAAAAAACTTATGCAATTTTGTGCAAAATTCTTTGAAATTTTAGATTTATCTGAGATTTGCAACCTTGATTAACCCGTTATTTGAGAGAAATATTTCAAATCCTTCATGTAAACGGCGAATTTAATATCGTGTAAAAAACCTTTGTACATTTACAAATATATTTCAAATTTGTTTCGGAAATTTGAAACTCAAGAAAATTTCCATTATCGTATACTTGACTAATAAGGTTGAAAAAGATGGAGGGTAAAAGGCAATTGAACTTAGATTCTGTCGGAAAATTAACTTTTATAATCATTTAGAAGCAACTTAAGCATTATTTTCATCATATATACTAAAATTATTTCATTGGTTGAACGTGCTCCAAGAATGATTAATTGATCCGAATCTTATTGTAACTTCATGGCTTTATAGTATTGCCTTATGTAAACTCTGAAAAATTAATGCTTATTTTGAGAAAAATTACCTATTCGATTTTTTTTTGTGTTGTGTTGCTTGTTTTGAGGAAACAGACCTAATCATAAAAAGGATAAAGTTTGATTTTTAACAGTGTTTGTCTGTAAGTTTTTAAAAGTTTTCCTTTAAAAAAAGCGGGACATTTTATAGAAAAGCGGGACATGTCCCACTTTTGCGGGACGGATGGCAACCCTAAAGCAGAGATCTCTTCAAAGAAACATGATGTTTCACTCAAATCCTATATGTGTGTTCCTAGGCATTTCCAAAGGAAACTCCTATTTTTATGAGCCATTTGATAAACGTGGAATGGATTGAGTAAAATATTGAAAGCAAATCAATCCAAATTTCTTCCTTCATTAACTAGCTCTTTTTCCTAACCGTGAGCCCTGTTGAAGCAAAGAGTTTGCAAAAGGACTTTAATGGCTGAAGACGGAAAGCAACTTTATATGAATTATATTATAATATTTAGACACATTTTTTCCAAATTGTTTTTCTATGATTATTTTCCTTTTGAAAACCTTTGATTCTTTGCTTTTCTTTGCCTCACATTTTAGAAGTCTTTAGAGCTTTAATGCTTAAAGAACACAAAGAAATGTTTTAAATAATCAATAGGAGATTGATACTGTTTATTTAAAAAAAATAAATCGCTTTCATCAGGAAACTAAGGAAATTACAATTTGGATCGATGATGTATCGACTTTGGAAAATTGATAATCGCATTAAATTTGTATTAGTTCTCCTGGTGGACATCACCCGTAAATTTCATTATTTGATGAAATATTTTTCTACCCCTAAATTATAAAAAAGTTAAAAAAAAAACAAAACTTCTATTAAATCATATTTTGCTGAGATTCTTATGTTTACTCCAATCATTTTTAACGATTTGGTTGTGTTGTCGGTTTTTCTGAAAATTTTATAATAAATTCTGTCTAAAGAAAATTTATAACAAATTATAATAAATTATCTGTGCCAGGAAAAAATATAACGAACATTTATCGATAGTGAAGAGCTTGTGTTGAAACATCAAGAGCATTTTTTGCAAATTATTCATGTGGTAATACTTCAATAGATATTGATTCCATTTTGCTGTTGTGGATGGAAAGAAAAGAGTGTTAGCAGAAGGTTATTCAAAAGTTGTTCAAAAGTTCTGTTGAAATTCAATCAAATCTCAAAATAATTATAAAACAAAATTTTAAAAAAATCGGGAGCTCGTTTCTGTGTAAGATAAAATTAGAGTGTATTGCATTTCTGGACGTACAGTACTTTCAAATTCGCAAATAAAAATTTCCCTACATATTCTACGACCTCTATTGTCTTGTGCTAGATACGCTTAATAATTTCTTAGACTCATCTCTAATTAGTTTTTTTTTTAAAGAATGTATTTTCATTTTTTTTGCGGAACGTAATATTTTGAATATTATATAATAATTTATTGCTCAGAAATATTGGGAGAATAATTTAATAAATCAAGCCACAGGCATTGTTTTTGACAAATTTTGTTGATGTTGACGAAAAATTAAGAATGGTTGGAAATTGTGTCCAAGTTCCAAAGTTGTCTGAAAAAATATGAGAACTTTGCAAAAGATCAGGGAACAAGGGAGGAATGATGCGCGGTATTCCCAGCCAAACACTTCATAGGATTATGTAGAGTTTTGATCATAAAGTAGAAAAGTATAAAAACAAACAGATTAAAAATAATGAAGAACGGGCTCACCAAATCATAGGGATTACAGATGGTTCAGGACACAAGAACAGCTTTAACTGTGGTGATGTTGGGGAAACTGCGCCTTCGCGAGAACCAAAGCTACTAGTAAAATCTTCTTTTGAGTGGGCGACTTTTCCAGAGTCCGGCCGGTTCCATTTTCCGAACTTAAATCACCATATAAGCTTCCATCTTCAAATATTCCACAAATATCACAAATAGCAGCGAATTTTCCTGTCAGAAAAATTCGTCCGCTTTCTTCGCTCACAGCCTTCCAAGTCCAAAAACTGTTTGTTTAAATATGCTGAACTGAAAGCACTTAGTGAGTTCGGCTGCCGAACTGCATTTGAATAGCTGCGAATAAAGGCATGAAGAAAGTTCAAATTGCAGTTCGGCTGTCGAACTTAGGTTTGAGTATGCCGGTCAGAACCTTATTTTTGTCCGGTCGAACTCAAAGTTGAGAGCTGCAACTGAAGTGCTGTTCTGAACCAGAAATACTTAATTTTGAGTTAAAAAAAGGAGCGTGCAGGAATTGGCATATTCTCAATGAGTTTTGTATGACTACATTTTCAAAATGAGCAATAAGGATGGTTCCGGAGGCTATTAGGCTTTTCCAGAGAAATAATTTTATACATATCTTGAATTCCCGAGAATCAGGAATTCCCGATTTTTTTTCCGGGAATTCTCGACCGGGAAATTCCGGAACGGACACTTTTGCGGAAAACCTGTCGAGGTTTTTAGCGTCATCTTTTCCTAGCTGGACCAGTCGAATTGTGTATTTTTGACTTTAACTTAACTTATTGGATTTTATGACGTTATGACAATGAATCATTCATCTTTCGAAAAGTCCAGAATCCAAATTTATCAAATTTAACTATACGCAACCTGTGGTAATTCTTGCTTTCATTCAAAAATCTTATTTTGATGCAATACTTTATTTCTTTTTTGTAAGCGCTTAGAGACAATCTAAGAATACCTATACGAAAATCAATCATTTTCCCTGAGCCATGCTTGACTACATTCAGAGCCAAAAAATCAAAACAGTCAAATTTTCTTTCTTCAAACAAATCATACAAATAATCATGCATGACAACGACGCTTCTGTATTTGAAACACTTTTGCGATACATGCTCTGCCGTGATATGACGGAGTGACGCACATCCATTTTTTTCAATTTTGACTTTTTTTAATTATTTCTTTGCTTTCAACAAATCTAGAAAATATCAAACATTTTTTGAGAAAATCGAGAAAAGCGAAAGTGCGATTTTTACGTCGAAGTGACGCATATCCATGCGTTTTTAAAGTGATACAGAACAATTTCAATAGCCCGTATAATTTTCAAGCGACATTCCCCAGATTTGGAAGAAAATCATATTTAAACATGACAATCTGTTTAAAATAAAACAGAGAAGCTCGCCCTTCCCCTTTCCTCAGAAAAAAGGGGTCACAAAACTTGGGGAATTTTTTAACATTTGTTCAAAAATCTTTTTTTCATAAATTTTACGTTGTTGTTTTTTTTATTGAAATGAAAAACGATCGGAAATCGTTTTGAATGTACAAATAAATACATACCTTGAGAAGTCTCTCCGATGGCATCACTCAAATTTTCTTCCTCACTCAAATACAATTTAAGAAGATCCAACTGGCCATTTTAAGTGAAGAACGAAATTTGTTCCAATTGCACGACAAGACTAAGGATAAATGTCACTCCGAAGGAGAATCGTCAACTCAAAACAAACGTTTATACGCCAAACTGACGCATATCCATTTGAAGCAATTGTACGAATTTTACGCAAAGTCCCAGATAAACGAATAAAGAGGAAAAAGTGAAAATCGCATTTATTCGCTAAAACAAAAATGGTTTATGCGTCACTTCGGCGTAACACGGCAGTGCTGTGGTAAAGAAGGACGCAGACTATCAGCTATCGAACGTCTCGATACTGATTTCCTTCCTTGACGACTTTCAACCTTTAGGATCATAACTGATATGTATCAGTTTTGAGCGATCTATGTAGGCTATTAGATTATTTTTTAATATTCGCTTTGCTTAGAAGGACAAAATCCTGACTAGGTAACCGCAATGAACTGTCCTGTATGTGCTACGGCTTTTGTGAACATCTGGTAGGTACTGGTATTTCTTCAGATTTTTCCTTCTGAAACATTTATAATCGTCTATCAACACGCATATTTTTTTAAAACCATTTATGGTTCTTAAATAACCATTTTATGGTTTTCGCTTCGAAACAGCCAATATGGTTAATTTTCAATAATTTTTCAAGAAATTTTTTAACCGTTTTGGTAGTTCTCGAACTTTAATCATAAAATGGTTGAAAAAATGGTGTTTCTTCATCGCCATTTTTTAAATATATGTTTTGCAGCCGGGTGTGTTTTAAAAAAAGTTGATTTAGCAGTAAAAATTATACGACAAACATTTTATGGGTTCTCATGGAGAAGTTATAAAATGGCATAACGCGGAAAAAGGTCCATTATGGTTATTCTTTTACCATAAATTCGAGCGTGAATAACGAACATTAACAACAATGATGCGAGGATAGACGTTCGGGTATGATTTAAGGAGCGACGTTCAAAATGTATCACCAAGTATGTTGATCACCGTCGATTAGCTACGTGACGAATAGCAACCCTAGCATCCGATGGGGCATGGTATATTTTTTTGTATCAAGTTAGTGTTGATTTTCGACATGTATTCAATGGGTACTTTTACCACGTGCGTATCCTAGCACTCGGAGATATCAGTATTCTAGCTAGAAATCAATCCTGAATGCTTTTCTTGAGCGATTTTCCGAACATTGCCTATACCTATTCCTTATCATGTCTACAATAAATTCTCTGTTTTGCAAAAAAAGGGCATAAATTTTTTTTAATTCATTCCATCATCCTAATGTTTAAGCTTTTTGCAAGGTTATCAGGCTGCTGGATGTTTGTCCAAATAGGGCACTGGACTAAATATTCAATACTTTAATAGTTTAAATAGTGTATGAACCACCGTGATTTAAATTTGCTTATTACATTTGGGATACAACAGGAAAATGAAATAATTTGAAGTACAGAGCTAAGTTTAAAAATAAAAAAATCGTGACCATATATGGCCTCGAATGCAGTAAAGAGTTTTCAAGAAAGCTCTTGTTGATTAGTACGGTAGATCTGGTGCTAAACGTTTACAAACCATTCACATACATTAATTTCCCGCAGCTGATTTTCCCCACAGTAAATCTAGTACAGAAAATTAATGCTGCTGGTTCCGAGCGAGATAAGACAAAACGGTCCGATCTCCGGTTTTCGTCCCAGTGACACATTGCACTTGACAGTTTGTGTCCGGTTGGCTGCCCTCGAGGCAGTTTGAGCCCGGTGATGTTGTGGTTGAGCGATTTCTGGCCCATCATCAACCCACATCTTCACCTGCTTCTTCATCTTTTTCACATGGGTCTCTTCTCTTAGTTGCTGCGATTGTTCCGATCTCCGAAATACTTACTTAGAGGTCGTAAAGACTGCTGTTAAATGCGCAAGCAGTGAGTGATTCGCGCAAGCAAAATGAGTGACCAATTTTGTCTCTTTGGCAGCACGGCTTAAAGAATACTTGCAAGCAATTTTGGCTCACGTCTAACTTGTTATACTCAAAATTGGGAAATTTGAAGATAATAATTGCATAATTTGAGTTAGCAAATAAAGTTATAATGTAAAAATTCGCTGATAATCTACATAACATAAATATGCAAGGGAACAAACATGTCATATTCTTAAATTAAAACGTTGCTGATGTAAAAAATGATCCTTAATACTCTGGTTATCATATCATTCCATAAATTAATTAAGAATTTTAAATTATGTATGAAAGCATTTGTTTTAAAACTTCAGCATTTGTGATTTTTTTATTTATGTATATCTATATAAATAATCTGTTATTTTATAATTAAACACTTTAAAATTTGAACCAAACATCTCTTCAAAGAAACAAAATACAACACTTACTCATCAAAAGTATATTTAAGCAAGGCTTCTGGCAATAAAACTTGTTCCAAAATTACTACCGAAGTGCATGCGTACAAAAAAAAATTTCCAACAAAATCAAATGTGGCACGAATTGTTTAAACCGATATGGGGCCGTTCACATACCACGTGGACAACTTATGGAAAGGAGGGTGTATGGAAATGTTCACGCTTGTCCACGGAGAGGGGAGTAGGAGTTTTGGTCATGTCCACTTGGACATACATACTTCCAAAATATTTTCTAAAGGTGAAAAAATGTTAAGATGTTTAAATCAAAATCTTAAATTGCAAAGCTTTCCAGTTTAAGTTTAAACAACTAGTAGCCACTCGAAGGCAAATGATATATGTATATGAAAGTTTAGAAATTTAAAATTTATAAAATTATTTGATATCAGGAAATGCTTTTTCGTTTTTTTTTTAAATCATCCATTTCAACAACAAAAAGGCAAGAAGTAGTGTTTTCTGTCAAATTAGATTTAGAAAATAAAAACAATTTCAAATCTGTCCACGTGGACATCCGGGGAGGGGGTAGGGGTTTGCTAAATGTCCACGCTTGTCCACGTTGGGTGAGGAGGGGGTAAAAAAATTCAGTTTTCTGTCCACGTGATATCTTATGATATCGGAATTTCCCAATGCATAGTGAACGAAATGTTAGATTTTTCAATATTCCAGCATAATTTGAAAAGTTTGCTCAACAACAAAAATTCGCAATAAGCAACTGTGTTGATTTCGAATCTTTTGAGAAAACTTTAATATCAGAATTTTCCCTTAACCTGAAACTTTTCCGAAATTTTCACAAAAGTGGGTGGAATGTTTTGATTTTCCCATGCCGCGACGCCCGAGGAACTCAGGGTGAGTGGTGTTTGTTGGTTGAGCAGGCTAAGAGAGCGTTAACTGCCTCTCAAATGTCTCTTTTCGCTTACTTGAACGCAAGTGGTTCATTCTTTGCTAATGTTTGTTTACTTTTCCAAAATGTCAATAAATGAATTATGCTCCAAAATGATGAAAAAATGAAACATGAAGAAAAAATCCAAGGAATATTTAAAGAAGGTAGTGCCAAGGCAGCCCTGCTCTAGTATTGGTACAGACTGTGTCGTCATAATCACGATAAATCTGTCAAATTACTGGGAAATTTTCCTTTTCGTTGATAATTCGAAGAATTTGCGAGAAACATTTCATTTTTAAAACTTGTTTTTCGAGAAGAATTCCTGCTCTTCAAGATCGGTACAAAAAAGTTGGATTTTCGGGTAATTTTTATATAAAATAGGCCATCAAAGTTCGAAATATAATGGGTCTTCCCTACTCAAATTTGCAAAACTTTAAAATTAGTTCAAAGTCTTCCATGGAAATGTTCAAGTCCATGCAGTTTAAGATCTAAGTTTCTATCGATCGTGCAGACATCTGTGGCCATCGATTTGTGAACAGAGGTCGTTTTTCTCTAGCTAATTGATAAGGTTCATTCTAATGCTAAGCTTTTCAACTGTCTTGACTTTCTGTGATTTCTTTCCACAATTAAAACTTGTCGTCAAAGCCTAGTTTTTTTTCCTACAAACGGTAAAAACTCGTTTTTTCAATTAAAGTTCAAAATTGGATCATTGCATTGAGATGTTGAGCAAGGTTTTAAAAATCACAGAAAAATATTCCAATTTCACATATATTTAGCAACTATCTTCAAAACTACATTTCTGATTCTAGAATTTTTTTTCCAGATTTTTATTATTTTAATCTTATTTAGATATCATTGGGATACGGTTTCTAAGCTATATTACAACTTTTGTCATGTGGACTGCTAATTAAAAATAAAATACTCAATTTATCGATGTTTATTATAAATTTTCATTCAAATTTCTGAAAAAAAGCATCCCAGATAAACGTCGAAGACCTTTTGAATCGAATCACAGAATTTTAGATGTCTATTGTTTTTATCTACGATGTTTTTTTTTGACGACTGTTACTTTAATTTAAGGTGATTTTTCGGCTTTCAGTCTGTTCAAATAGCAAAAACGACTATTTATTTAACGTTTCAACGTTTCAATCCATATAGGATCGTTCCTGATGACGATCCTATATGGATTGAAACGTTGAAACATTAAATAAATTGTTGTTTTTGCTAAGGCTATGATCATTTAGTATCCGGGCAGTTACTAACGTGTGTATTTTAAAAACTATTCATTTGATCGAAAAACTTTCTATGGAGGAAATGAAGGTGTTAATATGACATTTAATGTAAAAATATTTAAAAAATATATTTATCAATGATTTCAAGAAATACTCTAACTTTTTCATAAAATATCTTTTTTATCTTTGCACATTTTTTTCAGTCATGTATTGATTTTTGTTTTTACTACAGAAGCAAAACCTTTGCAAAATCATGCTATTTTACACAAACTCACCTGGAAAAAGCAATTGGAATCGTGTTGGAACCTTTTCATGAGTCTTTCGAAGAATTTGATCTCTTAAATCCGGTTTTAACAAAATTTTTTTTGTCCATCAGAACACATCTGTCATATTGCGTAAAAACCAGATGTACAGATTACAATCTTTGGAAATGATCATTATTAGTTATTTACTTGGTGTCTACTAGTCAGGTAACACTTTTTGCCTGCCGGAAATGGATTTTTTGCATTATGTAAGGAGTCTGCATTCAGTTATCCCCATTAACCATAGACTTTTTACCATATTTAAGATCAAGGGTTCCACTAAGATGCTTGGTTTGAACTTCGTGAGCATCCTAGAGTGGCTCTTTATACTTCTTAACCATTTGGTCCGAAAAAAAAATCAGAAAAAATCAACAGTTCATGAGCTTTCAAGTCAACAATGAAAAATTTTCGAGGCGCAAAATGCGTAAAAGGAGAAAATTTGTGCAAAATTATATTTATCATGTCTTTTTGCGTCGTAAGTATCTCAAACACACGATAACTTAAAAATCTATCAAAAATAGGCAAGATAGTCATTTTCATAACGCTACTAAAGTCATTCAACGCTACTAAAGTTTTGCATTTAATTTTTTGGTTTGGTTTTGGTTTAATTTTTTTTTGCCAGTAGGGGAAAACTGTACAAGACGCATCAACGGGGTAAGATGGCCCATGTCATTCTTTCTCAAATATACACTAACCTACGGCTTCCAATGATGTTTTTCTTCATTTTTAATGTAGCAAACAACTTTTTTCATCATTCAATAGATGAAAAGTTCACAAAATCTACTTTAGTTCTTAGAAACAGAGGAATTAATGGAATCAGCGTGAAACTTGTAATTTTTCATAAATAACATATAAGGTTTTATGGTAAAACAGCCTGCGCAATCTGACCAAACTACAGCTTATCGTTTTACCACTCATGTGCACTTTCGGAAGACTATAAATAATTTGTTGTATTTTATTCACTTCCTACAAATTTTATCAAAAATCAATCATATGAAAATTGGGGCAGAATGCCCACAAGACCACGTGTTTTACGCTCAAATTTTGTATGCTGTTAAATTTTGAGAAAACCCGAATATCAAAACAAAATGCCATTCTTTTTATTTGCTGACTCCCAAATTACGATAACAATGCATAATTATAACAAATTTTGTCCTTGTTCGAGTTAAAATGGTGCACCAATATTCGATTCGAAAAAATAATCGGCCGCCATGTTTGCCGCGATATCACTATATTAGTCAAAAAAATTGAATTTCGTTGCCTACTTGAAGGCGTTTTAAATATAAGAATATTAAAAAGTGTATTTTGAAAAGCGAAATTTTCGATGAGATTAGCAATTCTAAATGCTTTTCAGCCAAATAATGGTAGTTCACAAAAATACGATGAACACGTAATTAAACATTTGGTGTTACAATAATTACATTCCGTATAATCATTGTTCTATTTCTTACCACCCTTCCTGTTTGGTGCGTTCTGTCCACTAGTTTTGGCATTCTACCCCGCAGTTTGTTTTCTGGCTGTTTTAATTTTTTTACAAAAATATAGTCAAAATCGAGTTTTTATCATATTTTTTCTTTTCGATAATACGTAAATTTCATCCTTGAATCGTCGTCAACTTTCAATTTGGTTCTTAAATGATTGGTACCGCTATAAATAGCAATTTTGCTTAGCTGGTGCGTTTTGTACAGTTTTACCCTATTTGAATGTTAACATAGCAAGTCTTTTTTTCCGAATTGGATAGAATAATTAAAAAAAATATCATACAATTTTATTTTTGTTTGGAACCAAAATATGGACTTCACTGACGGACTTCGAAATTCCATTGATCATCTACAGTTACCGATTTTTGGCTGCTCTTCCAACTCACTTTAATGGATCTTGCTTTTCAAAGTGATAGGAGTTAAATATTTAAGAGAAATGTATCGTGAAGAAAAAACTCCAATACTTTATGCCAATAAACAATATTGCATTTATGCCTTGAACAGAACATAAAAAATGCTTAAAAGGTTGACAATCTGAATGATGGTGAGGCAAATACAGATAAGTGCATATTTCATCAAGTCATATAAATTTTCCTGACAATCCATTGCAGAAAAAAGAAAAAAACATAAAAATTTGAAAAAAGCTGAGTCCAAAAAGAAAAATTTCTTTTGAATCTAGGACGATTTTTTTAGTTTCTATTAAATTTCAATCGATAATTTTTAAAAACCATGAAATCCTGATTTTGAAACTGGAATAGACAATTCATTTTTCGTTATATTTTTCCAGAATTTTTTTTTGTGACAGATTAGTGGATGGAAAACATGTTGTTTCCTAAAACTGTCCAAAATTATATATAAATCACATATTTCAGGCCAAGCCTAAATTATTGAACCTTGAATAATTTTTAATCCTGTTTCCTGTTTTTTAATAATTTTCTAGAACGATATCAGAAATATTGAATCTTAACTATATGTACTTAACTATGCCGTATAAATACTAAAGATATTTTTATGTCAGATGAATTTTTAATTCAAATTCTCGTAACTTATTTCTTTTGTCTTTTGTTTCGATTCTGATTCCTAATCATGAAGTTAATTTTTTAAAAGCTTCGTCTTCTCATCGAAATTTTACAGGTAATAAATTTTTCTTTAAAACAATTTTTGCTTTGAGAAAGTGACTTTTAAACAAATTTTTCTTGTCTAAGTTTTAATTCTAACCATTTTTTTATTTAATCTTCATAAAATATATTGTATTCTTGCTAACCTTTTCAATTCCCTTTTGATATTGCCTTCATCGTCCTCAAATCACTCGTTTTGCTTTTGATAATTTGTTCCACGTTATATATTTCTCAACTTATTTTCATCATTATCTTTTAATTTTAGAGCTATTTTTATGCTTCGCAAGCATTTTGTTTTAACTTAGTTTTCATAAATCCTTTTTTCAAATTGAAATTTCTTTCAAGTTTTCAAAGCTTTCATAATACGTTTTTGTCATTTTTTCCTTATCATGCCATATGAATTTTTCTATATAGTATCTATATTATATTTTTTATCCAATCTTCTTCTTGAACCCTCAACTTTAAAAATTTCATCTCAATTGAGTTTTTATTATTTTGTAACTTAATATTTTTAAACCAATTGCTCGTAGAAATTATCCTTTCCAGGAATTGCAAATAATAAAATTTTCACCGTTAAGAACAAGCATAATTTCTTTTCAAAGTTTTGTTTTTATTAAGTTTTCAATATCATTTTTTAAATTCACTTTATTTCAAAACGAAATTTCTTTAAATTTTTTTAAATATTTCGCAATTTTTGTTACTTTTTGCCATATCACCTTCATCATTCATTCATTCATGCCTAATTATTTTTGTTTCAATCTCCTTTTTGTTGCCTGAACTTAAAAATTTGAACTCATTTAAAAACCATTATGGGTTCTTCGTTATAATCTTCGATTTTTTTTAAATTTTACTTTTTTATGTTGTTATGTAACTAAATTGTTTTTTGAACAACTGTTTTCGTAGCACTTAATCTTTCCTGGATTTGAAATCAATTAAATTTCACTTAGGCCAAAATTTTTTTTTCATTTTTTTTTTGTTTTATTGCAGAATTTTTTAATTAATACTTATTTTTTCATTCCTTTTTAAACTTTTTTTTTGTTTTTAAGCTTTCTTCTCGTTTGCCGTTACATCACGGTCTGCAATTGACACATTATTTTTTGCTTTACAAATTGTTCTTTTGATTTGTTTTCTTTTATATTTTTCAATTTTTTTCCTGTAATGTAAAAATGTATTTTTTTGTTCTGAATAGTTGGTTGATACCTCAGAAGCTTTCCTTTTTTTTTTAATTCGCATTGATTAATTCATTTATCTTTGTTTTAGAACTCGAAATTCTACAGTGAAAAAAAATATTCGACTTAGCCTTCCCATCGAAGTCAAAGATTGTTTAATATGAACTTCGCCTTCCCATCGAAGTCCGTTCAATCATTTATTATTTTTTTTTTCAAAGTTATATTTTTGAAAGTGAAACTATTTTTCTTTCAGAATTATCGAAGTTTCATGAACTATTCTGGTGCATACATTTAGGGGCAAAAAAATAATTTGCTAAATTTTACCTTCACACATTCCTGTAGGCCCTCCCACTATTTCCATTTTCATTTTTTCTTCAAAGTTCATCATTTTATAGGGTTCCTAACCATTTGTCCAATACGAGCTTACTCTTGGAAAAGGTCCTTATTTTTTAAATTATAGAAAAATTATCACTAAATAACAATAAAAATAGCACTATAAATAGCTAGGCGAGCTGTTTGTTTGCGAGCATTAGAAAACATAGATATTTTGGGATTTTGAAATAACATTTTTACATTAGAAATAATTTCAAATACAAACAAAATTTTGCCAATTTGATACTCAAAAATAGACTTTCAAATGTAGAAAGCAGTTTTAAAAAATTCAAAATATAGACTGAGTTATTGATGATAATGTACAAAAATTTACCGTTATTTAGTCAAAGTTACCCCGGTGATCAAAGTTACCCCGTTTTACGGTACTTTATTTTATTTTTATTCATCATTCATTAGGATCTTCGGTTTTGAAAAAAGCATTAACAAAAAGAATTAAATTCAAACAAACAAACAAACAAAATTCGAACATTTCTTTAATTTAATTTAAAATAATTTACTGTCTGTTCCTATTGAGGGATGAGCTTCTAAGATTGGGTGGTTAAAAGGACTCTTATAAATTTTAATAATAATAAAAATCAAAATTTTCGTTGTTATTATAAATATTTTTTAGAGACCCTTTAACAATTTTCATTCGGGTCCAAGTATTTATTAACGGTAGTGTGAGTGTAGGTATAGTAAATCATTAGATTTTCAAATATCTGATACTAGGTATGTTGATATTGATTCTGGAACCAAAACGTATTATTCAAATTTTTTCCTAGCCCCGTGAATGTTGAAATGTTGGACTTTTCTAAGAACTTTTTTTGAAAAGTTTGTTAAACAAAAAAAAATGCATTAAGCCAATCATATCGAGAAAAATAAGATAGTCATTGAAATAGCCTTATACTGTAAATTTCTTCCAGTATAAAGTTATTCCAGGATTTTTTTATATTGAAAAGTTCGTTCAATGAATCCCAATATCAACTGAGTTGATTTAGATCCTAGAAAAGAAACTTGGCACTCAGAATTTTCCCGAACCCCGTTAATTTTCCAGAATTTTCACACAAAAAGAATATAAGTTGAAATATTGGAGTTGTCACGACACTAACTTAGTTAAAAGTTTGACCAACAAAACAAATGAAGCAAGACATCTTGATTTGGATCCTCATAATAATACTTAGCACACATAATTTAAGTTTACCCCGTGATTTTTTCGGAATTTCCACTTGAGTGAAAAAATATATGTTAGTATGCATTTTTAAATATTGGATCCGTAACTAAATCTTCCAATTAATTTTAAGGTTTGTGGAACAAACAAAATATTAAAATAAACAATTAGTAAAGTCTTGAGAATAAAATTCCATACTGAAAATTTCCCTATACCCCGTGAATTTTCCGAATTCTCCTCCCTGGTGTGAAAATATCCATTTTTCAACATGATCAAATGTATTAGAAATATTTGATAAACAAAGAAAACGCAGTACTAAATTAATAATACCGAATGAGAACGACAAGATTCCCAGCTCCAAGACCTTTTACACAGGAGTTTCTTCTACTAGTAGATTTTTTTTTGAATTTTCCGGAAAAAAGTAATCTGAAAAAATGTGTTGCAGTTTTCTAAACAGCGACGTCGGTACGCCTGAGGAACTCATAATGAGTGTCAAGAATGAAAAACGTGAGAAAAGAGAGCGCAAGCAGTTTCTCAATTTTCTTGTTTTCCTAATTTGCATTTAAGTGGTTCATTAGTTCATTCAAAATCTAGGGAAGCGTGGGGAAAAGTGGGCTACTAAATATCTCAGATGTGTGTTGAGATAAAAATCTCAATCCAACTGTCATCGACGTTGCTTTTCGTAAGCATGATTTTCTATATGTTGTTGACTTATGTACGTATCATATGCTTCTTTTATTTAACTAGCCTAGAAAAATGTACTTACATAATTAAACAAGCATCCGCAAATTGCATCCGTGGGAGACCTAAAGTATATAACAAAAATATGCTCATACGCTTATGATCTTGGTTTTGCCATGTCCTTTCAACTAGAAAAGTGATTTTTGATGAACCATCAATAAGTCACAAAAACGCAACCAATTTGCAAATCATAGCTTGTGGGGAATCGTGGGCCACATTTAGTGGGGTATCTTGAGCCACCCATATTTTGATGTTTTTACACACATTCAGAACTTAAAATACGTTTTTCCTAACTGCATTGTTTTTAATGCCAAATAAAGAGTTGTGAAAAATATTTTCTCCATTTTTTCCAATGCGATAGAGACGAACATTTTGCCGAAACGTTCGCGAGAAAGGAATTGGGAACTATTCGATCATACACAACTCTCTTTTTTATTTCCTCATCTGAATATCTAAATGAATTATTAAATTTCAGTATAGGGTTAACTCATAACATTTGAAAGTTATTCAGTCAATTTGGATTTGGTGGCCCACGGTTTATCAAAATCCAAAAATAAAATACTTTTTTCAAAACAGTCATAACTTGGGAAATTAATGTATTTAATAAATAAATGCCTTACTTTAGAAATGTAGAAAACCTTTCCACTTATTTTTTCATTTTCTTTTATAATGAAAAAGTTATGAAGCAAAGAAAAAACAGTGGACCACGATACCCCACACTCCCTTACTGATTTCAAATAGTAAATAATTCAATTTCTTTAATTTAGAAAAAAATGTATTATTTATTATAGTGCGGAAATATTCAAAACATGAAAAACCAATTTCATAAAAAAATTGCTTCATATGAGCATTTGGAATCTTATATAAATTTACACTTTTTAAATTCTTCAACGTGGAATCATGTGTTCAGATTTAGATCATATTAATTTCATTTTCTTCTGAATAATTTACACTAGCTTGAAACATGCAGAACCATATTAATTTGCACCACTTCACAATTTAAATTATTATAAGAATCCCTTCTTCGATGGCGTTTATGTCGATAGAGGCTTGAAGACCAAATTTTTCCTTAGGCAGCTTTACAATGTAACTGTGCATGCCACATTCCGGTCGATCATTTTTGGCTGTAGCGGATCCGATTCGATCATTTTAGATACTGCAATCGTCTGGAATGAAAATGATTGCAGTAAAGTATTTTAGTAGAAGCGACCCTCCCAACTCCAATCAAAATGTACTTACCATAGCAGACCTCTCGCAGATCGCTAACAAGCAATAACCATTGAATAGAGAATCTATTGCTCGGCAACTTCTCCTCAAATCAAACCTTAGATATCGGCTTAAATAATAATAATGTAATAATAACATGTTATGTTCTTTTAAAGTGGCTACAGACTATAAAAAATTATTCGAATCAAATCCATGGAACGAAATCAACAAATAGATTGATTTGATGAACCAGGATGAACCCAAAACAATGTTACCTATAATGACAGCTCATAGATGAACACGGAAAATATCCACTGAAATTAGTGCTCATGTTGAAATTGTATGTTTCACTACGAGGATATAAGTGAATAGCAACAACAAATTCCTTACTTTTTGTTAAACTAATGAGTAAAGTGAAAGTGTGCAATATAATGCGCCAGATTCCACGGGAAACAAAAATTTGTTGACTTTTAAATAACTATAAATTTATATTTACATAAAAAAGTAGGTATTTACTTGAATATGAATGTAACTGTGAAGTGAAATACATTTTATCTCATTAAATATAATAGTTATGATATATTTCTTTCAACTTGAACTTTAAAAATTTATAGGTTCTTAAATCTTTACTGCTCAAACACTAGTCCATGACACTGTTTTTTTGTAAATTCTTTATTTGAAACGGCTCAATCCCTGACAAGTGAAAATTCCTACAGATTTAAAAAATTTCATAATTTTGAAATTCTAAATTTCTCAATAATCAAATTCTTAAATTCTAAAATAATAAAAACCATGCTTTCTTAAAGTCTAGAGTTATTAAATTCTTAAATAAATCAATTATTAAATAATTCAATTATTAAATTATTAAATTCTTTTATTCTTTAATTCTTTAATCGCTTTATCCCTTCTATTCTTTGTAAGAAATGACAAAAGAAAGAATATCAATAAACTATGTCGAAAGCTAATAAAAATATTTAAGGATAAATAGTATGTGAACACACAAATGTAATCTTGCTCGAAGATTTATATAACAGTTTATTCTGAAGTGAGTACACTTGTCATTCAATCTTCAAACATTTAAGATAGTATTCTTATAATGAGTTGCTGTCAGTAACAAAATACACTGATTATTTTTCATGAGATTTTTATAAAATTCATTATACCAATAAATTCACAATTAACATAATTGTACAAGTAAATTTGACAGTTATTTTAAGTTCGGTGTAAGCTCCAAATGAAACTTACAAATGAATCCTACCAGACAAACTTGCACGCAACAAATAATTGTATCCAATATTTCTGAGGTATAAAACACTATGATTTCGAATAATAAATTATTGGGTGATTATGGGGCTAACCTTATGGAATGCTCAGTTTTGACCACATTTCAGACTACATTACTCAAAACATGCATACAAAACGTAAAATCAATTTATTTTGTAGAAATACTTTTTTGCGGAAAGATCATTGGATGACTGAAAATTATGTTGTTTTGAGTATCAGAATCAACATACCTATTCAAGTTACTAAGCACCACATATTTTTGTTGAACAAAGTGTTTCATTAAAGTTAAATATGTTGAAAAAAGCAAAAATTGACATGTACTTACTTAAGTGGAAATTCCGGAAAATTCCAAGCAAAGCGGGAAATTCTGAGTACTACGTTTTGTTGCTGGGACTATCAGCAACATACAGTATCAGTGCTTCGGTGATGCAATGCCATTTTTTGAACAAAGTTTTTCTTCAAAGTTAAATATGTTGAAAAATGCAAAAATTGACATGTACTTACTTAAGTGGAAATTCCGGGAAATTCCAAGCAAAGCGGGAAATTCTGAGTACTACGTTTTGTTGCTGGGACTATCAGCAACATACAGTATCAGTGCTTCGGTGATGCAATGCCATTTTTTGAACAAAGTTTTTCTTCAAAGTTAAATATGTTGAAAAATGCAAAAATTGACATGTACTTACTTAAGTGGAAATTCCGGGAAATTCCAAGCAAAACGGGAAATTCTGAGTACTACGTTTTGTTGCTGGGACTATCAGCAACATACAGTATCAGTGCTTCGGTGATGCAATGCCATATTTTGAACAAAGTTTTTCTTCAAAATTAAATATGTTGAAAAATCAAAATATCGACATGTACTTACTTAAGTGGAAATTCCGGAAAATTCCAAGCAAAGCGGGAAATTCTGAGTACTACGTTTTGTTGCTGGGACTATCAGCAACATACAGTTTCAGTGCTTCGGTGATGCAATGCCATTTTTTGAACAAAGTTTTTTTTCAAAGTTAAATATGTTGAAAAATGCAAAAATTGACATGTACTTACTTAAGTGGAAATTCCGGGAAATTCCAAGCAAAGCGGGAAATTCTGAGTACTACGTTTTGTTGCTGGGACTATCAACAACATACAGTATCAGTGCTTCGGTGATGCAATGCCATTTTTTGAACAAAGTTTTTCTTCAAAGTTGAATATGTTGAAAAATCAAAATATCAACATGTACTTACTTAAGTGGAAATTCCGGGAAATTCCAAGCAAAGCGGGAAATTCTGAGTACTACGTTTTGTTGCTGGGACTATCAACAACATACAATATCAGTGCTTCGGTGATGCAATGCCATTTTTTGAACAAAGTTTTTCTTCAAAGTTAAATATGTTGAAAAATGCAAAAATTGACATGTACTTACTTAAGTGGAAATTCCGGGAAATTCCAAGCAAAGCGGGAAATTCTGAGTACTACGTTTTGTTGCTGGGACTATCAGCAACATACAGTATCAGTGCTTCGGTGATGCAATGCCATTTTTTGAACAAAGTTTTTCTTCAAATATGAATATGTTGAAAAATCAAAATATCAACATGTACTTACTTAAGTGGAAATTCCGGGAAATTCCAAGCAAAACGGGAAATTCTGAGTACTGCGTTTTGTTGCTGGGACTATCAGCAACATACAGTATCAGTGCTTCGGTGATGCAATGCCAGTTTTTGAACAAAGTTTTTCTTCAAAGTTAAATATGTTGAAAAATGCAAAAATTGACATGTACTTACTTAAGTGGAAATTCCGGGAAATTCCAAGCAAAGCGGGAAATTCTGAGTACTACGTTTTGTTGCTGGGACTATCAGCAACATACAGTATCAGTGCTTCGGTGATGCAATGCCATTTTTTGAACAAAGTTTTTCTTCAAAATTAAATATGTTGAAAAATCAAAATATCGACATGTACTTACTTAAGTGGAAATTGCGGAAAATTCCAAGCAAAGCGGGAAATTCTGAGTACTACGTTTTGTTGCTGGGACTATCAGCAACATACAGTATCAGTGCTTCGGTGATGCAATGCCAGTTTTTGAACAAAGTTTTTCTTCAAAGTTAAATATGTTGAAAAATGCAAAAATTGACATGTACTTACTTAAGTGGAAATTCCGGGAAATTCCAAGCAAAGCGGGAAATTCTGAGTACTACGTTTTGTTGCTGGGACTATCAGCAACATACAATATCAGTGCTTCGGTGATGCAATGCCATTTTTTGAACAAAGTTTTTCTTCAAAGTTGAATATGTTGAAAAATCAAAATATCAACATGTACTTACTTAAGTGGAAATTCCGGAAAATTCCAAGCAAAGCGGGAAATTCTGAGTACTACGTTTTGTTGCTGGGACTATCAGCAACATACAGTATCAGTGCTTCGGTGATGCAATGCCAGTTTTTGAACAAAGTTTTTCTTCAAAGTTAAATATGTTGAAAAATGCAAAAATTGACATGTACTTACTTAAGTGGAAATTCCGGGAAATTCCAAGCAAAGCGGGAAATTCTGAGTACTACGTTTTGTTGCTGGGACTATCAGCAACATACAGTATCAGTGCTTCGGTGATGCAATGCCATTTTTTGAACAAAGTTTTTCTTCAAAGTTAAATATGTTGAAAAATGCAAAAATTGACATGTACTTACTTAAGTGGAAATTCCGGGAAATTCCAAGCAAAGCGGGAAATTCTGAGTACTACGTTTTGTTGCTGGGACTATCAGCAACATACAGTATCAGTGCTTCGGTGATGCAATGCCATTTTTTGAACAAAGTTTTTCTTCAAAGTTAAATATGTTGAAAAATGCAAAAATTGACATGTACTTACATAAGTGGAAATTCCGGGAAATTCCAAGCAAAGCGGGAAATTCTGAGTACTACGTTTTGTTGCTGGGACTATCAACAACATGCAGTATCAGTGCTTCGGTGATGCAATGCCATTTTTTGAACAAAGTTTTTCTTCAAAGTTGAATATGTTGAAAAATCAAAATATCGACATGTACTTACTTAAGTGGAAATTGCGGAAAATTCCAAGCAAAGCGGGAAATTCTGAGTACTACGTTTTGTTGCTGAGACTATCAGCAACATACAATATCAGTGCTTCGGTGATGCAATGCCATTTTTTGAATAAACTTTTTCTTTAAATTTCAGTATGTATATTTTTTTAAAATACGGTTTTAATGGAAATTATAAGAGGTGCCACGTATTTTTTTGTGATGCCTTATTTTTCAGTTTATTTCCAACTTTGTCTGGTTAGTAAACAGTCCATGATATACTTTTCAGCTTAATTTATGTTTTAAAACTTATTTTTTTGAAATTTTCACAACCGCCAGTTTAAAAAAAAATCACCCAAGAGTTCATCATGTTCATTCTTGCATGCAAGTTTAGCCTACGCCGTGCTGCCAAAACCGGAAAAATGAGTGAGTACTTGCGCTCTCTCTGCTTGCGCATTTAACACAGGTGTCGTAAAGTGCGAAACTGTCTCAATACAAGCTACTAACTGACTATCATCAGGTCTTTTGCTGCTTTGTCGCATTTTCACTTCCCAAACGAACGGAAGCCTAAATGAGACGTGTAAGTTTTGCTGTGCCAAAAGTGCCAAGTGGTTTATTTTTGTGGGTGAGACGGAGAGGGGAAATTGGGGGGTTGATGAAGGTTTGCAAACTTTGGCGACCTGCCGGAGAAAGGAACTATGGGGCCGGGTGTTGCTAAACTCAGCTGAGCTTCCTTCTTGTGATTTTTTTTTATTTTTGGGGTGGCCGGCAGATGGTTGGTGTTAATTGATATTGGCCATTTGAAACCGAATTGGCACTCAATTGTGGGTGGGTGGGGCGCTGAATTGTTTTTATTCAGCGATAAGAAAACGATAACCAACTAATGGACGTTCGAATGAACGGAAAATAACATAAGCATAGGTAAGTGAAGGTTGGGTGTGAAGGAAAAGTGTGAAATTTAAGCGCATAGCAAAGTAGGGGATGTCTTGAGCCTATTTTTTTATAAAAAAAACGCTTTAGATTGAGGCGGAGTTTAAAAAAATATAATTTAATTTCAAAGATGTTATTGTTTGAATGAGTATTTTACATTTTCACGCGGAACTAAAAACCACCCATTTAAAAGGTGATTAAGTCAGAAGCTTATCAAGCTGGTGAATCTTCAGGAAAGCTATCATGGCCGAAGAACATCATAGCAAAATGGTCCTGCCCCGTCTCGTTGGAAATGCAAAACCGCATGGACCATTTGCGTGTTTATTAACAATTATTCAAAAGACCATTTGTTGGAGCCGGGCAGAAAGCGAACTATCATTATGGGTTAACTGGAGGGTTGCAAGAAATAATTCAAAACAAAATCCCTCCCTCAACGTAAAACCAAGTGGGGAAAAGCGTGGAATAAGTCACTCGACATTGGGCACTTAGAGTTGTTGTTGAGACGAGGGGGTGGATTTAATTAACCCTACTCGAAGCCGAGGTGTTCCATCCAAATGTGACTTTGGCATGAAGAAAACAAACCACTTTGTTGTGATTGTATTTGTTTATGTTTTCGCTTTTGTTGTGCTCTTCGATCTGCACCTAGCTAATGATTAAGAGGGCGAAAGTCGAATCAAAACAAGCGATCAAAGGGTAGGCTTAATGCTAGGGGATGAGATTTGTTGTTCTCATTAAACGGTTTTTACCGGATTAAGTGATAGTGAATCATATCTTTTTGGAATAAGTCAGAATAATCAAATTTTTATCTAAATCATGTTTATCTTGAGAATGTCATATGACGATATGTTTCACTTTTGAAATACAAATTTGTTCAAAAACCTGTATAACGTTGACGCAACTATTTCCATCTTGCTGCTCAACGAAAATTAAAATTATTTTGTTTTCGACTTATCTGACTTAACTGAATATATGCCTGATGTCATAGAATAGAAAATTCCTGTTTACTTCTACCTCTTAAAATTATAATTATCAAACGGTTGAGTTTTTCATTATTTTAAATTAAAAAGCTAATGTTTAGATTATCAAAGTAGGGCAACAGTAATTTTTTTCAAGTACTGACCCCGTCCGATTTTGGCAACATGCCAGAACATTTTGTGTTATCAAAATCGAATGTTGCCAAAATCGAACGGTTTTTTCCTCAATTTTTTTTCCTGTTATTTCTTCAAAATAGCTATTATTATTATTATTATTTTTTGTTTCGATTATAGTCTTTTTACCATCTTTATGGCATTCGCGACTTTATCAACGTTGCAGTTGGCGGATCGTTATTGAAAAACTTATCCGGTACAACTGTATTCGATGTTTACTCTTGGGCTTGAACTCGCGGACATTGGCTCAGGAGACAACAGACTTGCCAACTGAGCTATATCACAAGCCCAGCTTTTTTTTTTATCATTTACGATATTTTTAGTAAATTTCCGAACATTTCTTGTCATTTAAAAAATGTTATCATGTTTTTGATGCATTTTGCACTTCCCTTAATTTATTTATAATGTTAGTTTTATTTTGTCACATTAGGTGTTTTTGCCATTCTTCATTATTTTTAGAGTTTTTTTTGTCATTATAAGTCTTATGTTTGTTTTATTTTTGAATTTTTCAAATTTTTGCCATTTTTGAGTACTTTATAAATTTTTCATAAAACTTTAGATTTTTTTGTTGCATTTTATTACCATATCAGATTGTAAAAACGTATTTTTGGTGTTTGTCTAAATTAAATTTGTTCTGTTATAGCGAAAACTTGGACATTCGGATGTTGCAAAAATCGAATGTTGGCAAATTAGAATTTTGTAAAAAACGAACGGTAGGTCGATTTTAAGATTTATTAAACCTTAAAAATTGGTTCATAAATAGTTCCACCTCAAACGTAGACGCTGATTGATATCCTAAATATTTCCAAGGCTTTTTTTTTGTTTATTTGTAGCTGATAGACGCCTCTATCATAAGGTTGTCCGAATTTTTTCAACGTACCCTCGCCGGACAAATCCAGGCTATTTTAGCTAAAAACTTTGAAAAATCCGGAAATTTGATTCCAAAATGTTGATCAAAAATCCGGGCAATTTCGGGACAAAATTGCTCAAAACCCAGGAATTACTCAACACAAATCGAGAAAATAATAATTTTAAAATTATTTTTTTATGAGAAATTTATAAATTATATTTTAGGCTTTCAAAAACTTTACATGATTACTTTTATACAACTTGGTCATACAATTTCGTTTTGGACGCATAAACGATAAAAATTACAACACAAATTTATTTTATTTGCTTGTTTTGGCAAAAAAATTTCAATAAAACGCGGATAAAAGCGGGCAATCTGGCAACCTTACTCTAACATCGTTTGTTTGATGTTATGTTTTGCTTAATTTCAAACTGTTGATGAAAACGGCAAAACGCCATATGAAAGTGGCGCACAAGTCCTTAAAAACCTTTTATTTTGACGAAATCTTCCATGTCATTAAAAACTCTAACATCATTATGAACACTTAGATTTTCATTCGATTGTGAGGGTTGAAGTATACTATTAGATAATTTCATAAAACTGTGGAAAAAAACTATCTTATAGTTATGTTTTTTTTTTTAAATTTTACATTTTTGAACTGCCTGTCGGTTGTTAGAAGTTAATTCAAATGAGGAACGCTGAATACTTCGAAAAAAAATTGAGCTTTTGTGATTTAAATCCTTCCAAAACATAAAGGAGATCGGGGTGATAACCCCCCTCCAAGCGGCAAAAAACCGTTAGAAAATACTCACAAACGCTGGAATTTCTATAAAAACTTCGAACTTTTCCTAGTAGGTGTTCTTTAGAATTATCAAAATTTTACACTCCTTGGGGGTGATTATTGATAAAAGAATTTATTAATTTCTTAAATTCTTAAAATTGGAAAAACTTGGTACAACTCATACAGTTGCAACTTGCAATTGCCTAGACCGATTTTCACCAACTTACTTTTGTTAAGGCACAGTGTTTAATTCGAATTTGCTGACAATAAATGTATCTTTTATACATTTTTATACATTCATATCTATTCAATTTTTTAAAAATACCAAAAATACAACTTCTTAAATTACAGGTGATGAACAAATCCGATAAAAATAGAGTTCAGGATTACACCTCCAAAAACAGTTTTTCAAACATAGGCTCCAAAAACATGCCGATGTATTAATTTTTCCCAGGTGAGATAAAAGCAGTGATAATAATATCCCGTCATCACTCGACTATTTTCTCGGGAATAAGGCAATCGCTTGATATATTTTTCTAGTTTTTGATCAACACGGTTGGAGTTTCAAATTCACAACTGTTATATCACCGAAACTGCAGCTCATCCACACAATAATAATTAAAACTTTAAGTAGAAATCCAGCTCAATAATTTAGGTTGAAAATCCACCCTGAATTTGAAAGTTTCGTTATTTCAATTGATTAGGACTTTTCATTGAAAATTAGTATTAGCTATGAGAAATGAACCCTTTATTCGTTTTTTTTATTTTAAATTATACAATAAGTTTGAAAATATTTAGTGCATGAAGCAAAAATGTTGTTAACGCCCAAAACCAACAGCGCGAGCCAGCAGAAAATCTTTCCCACTTTTTTTACATCACTAGCAATGAAAACGCTATATCCCTGCCACACGCATCGTCAGTGATCATGTCGTGCGTGTATGCAATAGTATTCTCAATTAGTGTGGGCAACGGAATGAGCGATAGTCGTCTAGATTGGCTATTGCGAGCTGCTGTTAGCCAAAACAATAGCACCTAAGTTTAGAAGCAATAAACCACTGTGTCGATCAGTCGTTTTGATATACAGTCCACTTCTATGTCTATCGTTTAGTGTTTGATCAATTGAAAATATAATTGTTCCCCCGTGACCGTATCACAGTATCGCGTAGTGTCTAAAATTATCTTCCGAACATCCTAAACGCCTGGGAACTTCCGTGGGTTAACCGGACCAGCGAACGCTTGAGGATTGGCCTCAACATTTGGTCCTTAGCGACCGGATTAACCGCGAATTTTGTGCGCGTTTGTGATCGGACTTCTATTGTGCGTGAACGTTTTGTCCTGTGAAACTAATTGTGTTAGGCGGCTTGGCTTGGGTTTGCCCCATTTTGTGAGGATCCGTTCATGACTGGGTGGCTTGGGTTGATCCGATATAGTACTTGTTGTCTTGGGTTGTCCTAATCTTGGGGATATAGTGCACATGAGGAGCCTTGGCGGGCGGCTAGTAAAAAGAAACAAGTGTTTGATTAAGCTGTGTTTTTGGAACGGAAATTCCGTTCTCTTGAGAGCCTTGGGTGTACATATTGGGCAAACAATTTTGAAAATCACCACGGAAGAAGAGTTTTCTTCACTTGGCCAAGAACATAAAGTGGCCGACAGCTGGAGTGCAAATTTAGTGATTGAACATTCGATGGTCTAAATAAACCAACTTGTCGTGAGCCGTTTATAAACCTTGATGTGTTCGAAACTGTGAGTGATTAGTTCCTGAACCAGATTCCCGATTAGTGCAACTTGAAAGCGGCGAACGGATTCGTTGTATACCAGAGCTGAAAAGCGCGTTGAGGACGTTCTTTGGAAGGATTCTACGTCGACTGGAGGAAGTTTCAGCAAAAGCAGATAAGTACTAGTAGATAGAGTGTGCATGTGAATGATTTTTGAGTGGTCGAGGTGGCTTGAATGCGGGGAGAGATTTTGGATGAGAATTATTTGGATTTGCTCAACTTTGGAAATTGCTAGATGTGCAACATCTTTCGATAGTTTGCGAACATCATTATTGTGTATATTTAAACAGCTTTCTTCGGTAGATTTTTAGCAGCCACTTAGTGCAAGAAATGCTTATGATTGACTGATGCAACTACGGATACGTTCATCAAATATTTATTATTTTGTCACTTGTCAATTCGTCAACGCTTGAGGTCTCGGGAGTGATTTTATACTAAGTGCTCGTAAAAAGTGTCCAGTGATTCAAAATGGCTGACGATCTCCGACATTTGTCCAAGAAAGAACGAATTTTAGAGAATTTACTAGAAAATTTGGAAGAATTCATATCAGAGTACGACGATGTTCGAGATAAAGGGTCACTCCAACCACGGTTAATCAAACTGGAAGAGGCCTACGATACGTTTTGTGCAGTGCGTATTGAGATGGAATCTATTTTGGAAGATTTGGATTTGGCGAACGACGAAGACAACGACGACGATGAGGAACGTACGATGAAAAAAGAAACCCGCAATAAGGAAAACAAGAAAATTTTCAAGCAATTCGTTAATCGATATTTTGTAATAAAACAGCAGTTGATGTCGAAGATGGAATCGATCCCTGCTCCACCAGTGCAACGAAGATCCTCTGTTTCCGACTTAGTTTTGCCTTGTCACACAAAGTATCCAGAGCTTACGCTACCAACCTTCTCCGGGAAACTTTCTGACTGGATTAATTTCAGAGACAACTTTCGTTCATTGATTCACGACAACGCGCAACTGAATGAAATGGACAAATTCAACTACCTTCGAACCTCCCTGAAAGATGATGCGCTGCTCCAGATTAATCAGATTCAAGTATCAGCGATTAACTACGGTCTAGCTTGGAGCACATTGGAATCGAAGTACGAGAACCATAAGCTTATAGCTCAAGAGCATATGAGAGCACTCTTTGCAGCCCCTGTCATGCGGACAGAAAGTTTTGAAGGGTTGAATTCGTTGCTGACAACTTTCAAAACTAACCTCCAACAGTTGGAGAAGCTTGGCCAGAAAACCAACAGTTGGAACACTCTTTTGGCGTTTATGCTTTCGCAAAAGCTGGACACAAAAACATACCGTATGTGGGAAACACACCATGCGTCTAAAACCGTGCCTTCATATGAAGCCATGGTTGTGTTCTTGGAAACTCAATGTACAATTCTACAATCAACTGTCAGTCGAAGTGAGAATCATGACCAACCGAATCTCAGTGCCCCCATCAGTCACAGTACCATTGCTTCGGAGAGATTGTGCATCATCTGCAGGAATGGACCGCATAGAGCAGAGCAATGCCAAAAATTCTCGAGGATGAGGGTGATTGATCGTAAAGACTTGGTTCGTAGCATGGGACTATGCTTCAATTGCTTGAATTCCGAACATTTTGTCGCGGATTGTGGTCAACATTCCTGTGAAAAGTGTGGACAGCGTCATCACTATCTTTTGCATCCGTATTACTCACCTCACTTGAGCCGGTCGAACGTGCAGAACTTTTATCAAGCCTCTCGAAGACCTCAACGCGCGAACAGTCAATCATATAGTGAACCTGATACACAACATACTCAGTCCCGGATGAATTGCAATCAAATATCTCAAAACCCCCAATCTACACAACAGCCACCTCCCACAAACACGCCCTCCGTTAGTCACCACACTACTACTCTACTCAGTACACAACGACACACCCACACTGCAATTCTATCAACTGCTGTTGTTTTGCTGGTCGATAACAGCGGAAACAAAGTTTTGGCCCGAGCATTGTTAGACAATGGGTCTCAAATAAACATGATGACAGAGAATCTTTCGAAAAAGTTGAAATTTAAACGTTTTCGAGAAAGTTTGCCAGTAAAAGGTGTTGGAGGGTCCATTTGCGTATCAACAGAGTCTGTTAAAGCCCGTATTGAATCAAGCACATCATCGTATTGTATTGCCGAAATGAAATTCTTTGTTTTGCCTCGAATCACGGTGGATTTGCCCCAAAGAAGTTTTGATATAAGCACCTGGAAACTACCGTCGTCTATCCACCTAGCAGATCCCATGTTCAATGAATCTAGCTCAGTTGATCTGGTCATAGGAGTCTCCACGTTTTATGATTTATTGTTAGCGGAGCGGATGAGGATCATCGACAGTGGTCCTATTTTACAAAACACCCAGTTGGGATGGATCGTAGCAGGAGAGCTTCCGGAAACACCAATTATTTCTTACAGCGCAATCTCACCCGAAGTTTCCACTGATGGAAAAAGCCATCATTTTAAAAAGTTGTGTGCATTGGAGTCTCCTCAAACGGAAAGCTCCATGTCGATGAAAGAGTCAACATATGGAGATGTTCTCGAAAGAACCGCTAATCGAGAAAAATTGACTGCTCCACTCTCAAAAAGAATCGTGTTTATGAAAAACCTGATTCACGTAGTTTTGGTGATGGTTGCGGCCCATTTGCTTCATCTTTATGTTTGCACGACTGCAGTAATTGGAATAGTAAACATGTTTCTCCAAGAGCTTTACAAAGTAAAGTTTTCTTGTGATGAATCTTGTAAAAATGAACAGTTTAAGCTGAAGTTTAAAGACAAACTGTCAGAATTCCACAAGTTTTCGATTCTTCGCATAAAATTTCAACATAAACACGTGAGAGTATGCGAAATCCATGAATTAGACGACAATGATGGAAGGACCCACAACCCCACGCAGTCAGACACAGTTCAACAATCTACCAGAACCGCTACAATTCTTGAACAGCCGTTGTAATAAAACAAAGTATTTAACGCCCCCGTGAGGGGCACTATTGGCACTGGCGGCATATGTTACCGTAATTGCCAGGGGGCCGATAATTCAGTTACGTTCAACCCCACCATTTTGTTTGCGGAATCTATATTGCTTTTCCTCCGCCAGGGTTGTACATCGCACCGTTCATACTCGGGGTTCATAATTGTCAACATGTTGAAAGCTACGCCATCGTCATCGTTATCTCCATCATTTTCTACATCATTCGTTTGTGGTTTTGCTGATTGAAATAAGTATTTTACGCCCCCATGAGGGGCATTATTGGCACTGGCAGCGCATCAGCTGTTTTGCCAGGGGGCCAAGCGTTAAGTTACGTTTTCACCCTATGTTTCTATTTGTGAAACCTACAGTGTTTCTCCTTCACCAGGATTTATGTACTACATCGTTTGCCTAAGATGACCAGGATGATTCCTTCTCGAAATGGTCCATTATGATCATGTATCCACTGAGACCAGACCGGATCAGAGAGCTTATGGAGGTCAAATTTCACCGTCAGATAAGTATGCCCCCAATAGGGGCGCAAAAGGCTAGAAGCGGCATGTTAGCCGTCAATGCCAGGGGGCGAAGCAAAAGTTATGTTTTTTTCCATTTTCAAAAAATAGAAGAAACTGTCATATTATTTCGTTCAACAGAGATCCATGAAATCCGGTCAACACATTCATCGTCTGTATGAAGTTCATCAAAATTAAAAGTAATCTGGCCCCAACAGGGCATTTTGGCAGCTAGCGACATTTTCTGTCGTAATTGTCAGGGGCCGAACCATAAGTTAAGTTCTATCATCTAAGAAATTTGCGCGGAACTCACTCGGATTCCTTCTGATTTATAGGAACGCCTTGGAATATCGACTGTCGAAACACTCTGAGTATCATCAGCCCCCGAGAGGGGCGTACTATGGCTTATGACGAAGGTTGTTCTTTGTTAATGCCTGGGGGCCACGGCGCAAGTTACGTGCATTTTAAAGTTAATCGACCTAGAATCAAGCATGTCTATCTCTAGCAGGAAACACACGTGCACCTGGTGGTCCATCGCAGTTGATGGTTGATTGTTCGTTGAGAGGTGTCTACGGTGATTAATCAGCCTATTCCAACCTGCCGCCATCGTCAGCTGATTCAGCGCAACACTTGCTCTAACCTAACTGATCAACACTAGCCTGTCCAAGGACTTGCTTAAGAAGTCTATAGCAACCTCTGGTGCCGAACTCCAAGATGTCAGTGCTGAAACTGAAAGAATCCAGCTAGTTTTCTTGAACTTCGTTATGATTTTGTATTGAGTGAACTCAAGGCGGGCGGTATGTTAACGCCCAAAACCAACAGCGCGAGCCAGCAGAAAATCTTTCCCACTTTTTTTACATCACTAGCAATGAAAACGCTATATCCCTGCCACACGCATCGTCAGTGATCATGTCGTGCGTGTATGCAATAGTATTCTCAATTAGTGTGGGCAACGGAATGAGCGATAGTCGTCTAGATTGGCTATTGCGAGCTGCTGTTAGCCAAAACAATAGCACCTAAGTTTAGAAGCAATAAACCACTGTGTCGATCAGTCGTTTTGATATACAGTCCACTTCTATGTCTATCGTTTAGTGTTTGATCAATTGAAAATATAATTGTTCCCCCGTGACCGTATCACAGTATCGCGTAGTGTCTAAAATTATCTTCCGAACATCCTAAACGCCTGGGAACTTCCGTGGGTTAACCGGACCAGCGAACGCTTGAGGATTGGCCTCAACAAATGTATTTTTCGCATTTTTACTAAATCATTCTAACCAAATTTGTAACTATTTCTTTCAATTCAGTTCCAATAAATTTTAAAATATATGAGAGCTTGAGATTCAAGAGAAACCAATAAAGTTCCGCAAGCTGCATGCCTAAGAATTTAATTTTGATGATTTTGTTCAAGAATTAAATTTTTTTTTAGAAATTGAAGAATCGAGACAAGAGTTTATATTGATTCGTTTTTTCGAATCACGATTCAGCAATGTACTTCAGAAAAATAAAAAAATATTCAGTTTTAAATTCAAAGCAATTGTTAACACTTCATCATTTCATAAACATTTAGAATTTCAAAGGTATTGTTGCAAAACGAGAATCACTTGAATTTTGGTGAGAGTTTTGCGGTGATATATAGAGACTCAAGAAAAATATTGCAGATAACTTGAGATTTTTTTCACAATTCCTTCTATAAAAATGTTTGTGTGTTTTTTTTTTCATTTGTAAAATTACATTTATATCGGATGATTCTTTAAATAGTTCTTGCATTGATAATTTTTAAATTGCTCAATATACAAATGACGAAAATTATCTTTTTATCAAAGATTCGCAGATTGTTTTGTAAGAGGATGTTTAAGTTGTTTAAAAGGATATTAAAACAAATATGTAGAGAAAGTTTGTTAAACTTCTTTAATATCATTTTTTTTTTCAATACAAACCTCAAATTCAGTTAATGAAATTTAAAGGGAAGAGGAGAAGCAGTGTGCATCATAGTCGTGTAATATTGTTTATTTTTAAGGAGTGTTTCTTATTAAGTTCATCTATTTCTTTGATGATTTGTCACTTAGATTTAAAAATCGTTTGAATCATTACAAATTTTATGCTGATATAAAATATTTTTTCAAGAACCTTATTTCAGCCTCTGTTTTTTATCTAAATACTCAACTTCACATTCAAAAAGGTATGTATAAATTCACATGTCCACAGAATTTACATTTTTTATATGAAAAGAATTGAAGAGCTTATTTTGATTTTTGTCGGTGCCCTAAATTATTTTCAAAAAGGTTAAAAATTATTAAAGAAAATTCTGCACTTTTCTGACAAAACTTTTAAACATTACAATTAAAACTCGAAATAAGGGTTCATCACATTTCTTTCCCCAAGAACGCAAGTAATTCTTCTGTGAAAAAAGTAAATTATTGAAGTTTTCTCTTTGTTTACTGTTCCCAATTCTGTAAAATAATAGACTTTTAACGAATGTTTAAAGAAGTAATGATTACACTGAATTTAAGAAACCTCTCAAAGCAGAAACCAAATCGATTTTCAGACTTCAGACAGCATTTATTTAATGAAATAAAATCTTTGATTTAAAAAACTTTCCTTAGTTATGTTAGAAATGCTTGTCTTTCCGAATTATAAAAAATTGTAGATTTTTTCAGATCATTCATCATCATAAAAGTATTATTCCTTAATTGAATAAAGTATAATAAACAAATTCAGAATCAGTTTTTTTTCATGTTAACTTGTAAGTTCATCAGTTATCAATGATTGATTTTACTCAATACTGATTCATTTCAAAACTCCATATCATCAAAAGGAGAGGTTATAAACAAAATCTAGCTGAAGATCCGAGTTCAGCGCACCAAAATCCACTCAATCAATCATTAAATCATAGACACCAAAATGCTTTCTCTTGAATTATTTTGGTAAGACGTTTTTATTAGAGAAAATCTTTTCCAAATGTTAAAAACTAATTTTTTCATCTTCATATTAAAAGTTCAATCACTGTGAATTTGTTTGTTAATTTAGTTTATCGTTCTTGAAAATTTAAAGAACATAGCTAAGAAAATTTCAACATTATGAAAATTCTTGTCAAATAGAAAGTTAGAAGAAATGTGGATATTGAAAATGAGAGAGTATAATTTTATTAGAAGCATTTTAATCACATGTCATCAATTCTTTCCTCAAAGATAAAAAATTTATAAATAAATAGATAAATAAATGAATAAATAAATAAATAAATAAAAGGGAACCAAAAACGAAAAGCGAAACATGCCGTTTTAAGAAAAAAACACGGACTTCTAAAAATATTTCGAAATTATACAGAAGCGAAAATTTTTTTTGATGGAGTGATTTTCAGCTTCACAAAAAGAAAAGTGCATTTTGTTCCCAGTGATCCACTTTACTTATTCGAAAATGTATGTATGTGTTATATTTGAACTCTAAGTAAACCATAATTTGGTTCAGCTTACATAGGCAATCTTCCGCATGTCAGTATTTTTATTTGAGAGCTAGCTGATCCGCTATGCTATGCAACACCTTTCAAAATTATTTAAATTTGTATCAGTAAGTAGGTATGCCAAATTCAAACACCAAAATTGTTCTTTAAAATGGAAGTCGCAACTTCCACTTCGAATTGCAATATTGAGAAGCTCAATTCAAATTTTCTTGATTATTTTTTTTTCTGTTTTCATTACTTTAAATTTGTTTTTTCAATCATTTAATTCTCAATACAGTACTCTGTCTTTACTTGGTTCAACAGCATTTTAGTTATGTAAAAATGTATATTTTACTTGTCTGGAATTTTCCTTTCCTCTTCCCCGTCAAATGTAGGGCAGGTTTTGAATTGACATAGAACCATTTTATGTAACTCAATAGCATCACATGCATCAATTGGCTTTGATTGCTTCATTAGTTTTCAAGTTATAACAAAAAATTTTATTAAAAAGCCTCTCGTCTCTTTCCCTCGTCTCGTCTCTCTGAAAAAAAGGGATAGATGACTTGTACCTATGATTGTAAAAGAAATTATATGTGATCCTTTTTTTCCTTTCTATTTCTTCTCTGTTAAAAGGAGGGGTCTCAAATAATCATAGAGATTTTTTTCTCACCCCAATACCTTCCCATGAAATTTGCTTGATTAGGTATAGTTATCCTAATCAATATGGATTGGAGCATCCCTCCTCCTTTATCATCTTCCAACTATAAGCAATAAGGTGTCTCAAACAGTCCTGGAAACTTTTCTCGTATCCAATAGCCCTCCCATGTCAAATTTATTTCAAATAAATAATCCAAATATCATAAAAGTATTTCTCGTACCCAAATACCCTTCCATGCCAAATTTGGTTCCATTTGCTTGATCAGCTCTCGAGTTATGTGAAAAGTTTTATGATAGCCTCCCCTCCTTTTTCTCATTTCCCCCATGGGAAATGTTTGTAAATTGTTTTGTACGACAATTTTCGGCCAAAGTGCAATCTTTGAATCGCAATAACTTTTTTGTGTTAAGTCCAATCAATCTTGCGATGAAATATTTGTCCTAACTTAGGCTTTAAGAAAATTATCGGCCGGTGAAGAAAAAGGTTATTAATGAAAAACTAGTATGTTTTGTTCCTCCCGACCAAAATATCTTTAAATCACATTCACGCTTTAAACTTAAGCAACCCTTCCCCATGGTCAGATCTTTTTGAAATTTGGCAGGTAAACTTTTGTTAAATTTTTCAAAAATGCAAAAATTAAAAGAAAATATTAAATTACCAAATACCCGGAGAGAGAAATTAATAAAGTTTTGAAAATTTCTAGGGCAAAAAGCAACCCGTGGAAGCCGAGATTTTTTTCAGCTTTCGTATTTGAGATTTTTTTTCGAGTTTTTGATGTAATTTAACTCGAATTATTGATTTTGTGTCAATTCAAATCTGGATTTCAAATTGGTTCCGGCCTTACCATTTAGTAAAACTCAAACAGGTTTACATTCTAATCATCATCCTGTCAAGAAATATCCATCCATAATGTGAAGGTCCACATTTCAACTGAATTCAATTACAGATTCAGGGTGATGGTTGCAGCTCTAAAAGTGTCATACATTGACTTACTCATCATTGTACCTGCCCTGTGACTTTTAACCATCATCGGTCATTCAGACGCGCTTTCAGCATACTTATCGCTTACCTACTACTAAAGGTAGGTACTTCATGCGTTTCAAGCATCCCTGACTTCACTTGTCTCAGACCGTGAACGCAAACGCAAACGACTCATCTTCCCACGCGTAACAATTAATTTGCATACAAATTTCCCTGGCTAGTCCCCTCTTCGAAAGCTTCTCGCCAAACTTGTTTTGGAGAACCGGCCAATAAGTCACCTTTTTTGACGACAAGTGTGTACAGCGCAAACACAACAAGATGCTTAGCGCGGGCCCAAAATGAAGCCCATCTACCTTCTACCAATTTGATTAATAAGCTTCGAAGCTCATTAGGCGTGTTTGGGTATACGCGATCTGCTAATCTTGTCACGGAGTGAGAAACAAACTATAATAAAAAAAAATACCACATCAACCACAAAACAATGGTTACCCATTTCTCATATAAATTTACAGTCTAGACTCCAGACTTGACGAAATTCAGCCCCATGAGTCTTGTGAACAGAACTCATTTGGAAGGATCTTCGTGACCAAATAGTACCCACAACTAAGAGTGGTAAAGGAAAAATGAAAACCCTTGCGACGAAGATTGGGAAGTTCGTTGCCTTCAGAAAAGGCGTTCGTCGAGGAGAAGTTAATCTTGACATAATCCGGTGGCCTGTTCGTCTTAAGTTTTATTGCATCGGCACTGTGGCTAACAATCTGCCCAGATGAATGGTAATTCGATGATGAATAGTGTAATCAAGACGCATTGAATAGAGGATTAAAGAATTATTGATTTGAAGGTTTTTCTTTGACAAAAGTGATACATGTAAAACTTGTCTTACGACAAAATTGCAAAATTACAATCAACTCCTAGTTTAAAAATTTAAGTTAAGAGTTCCTTGATCAATGTGAATTTAAATATAGACTTCTTATTAATGAGATCCGATTTCTGAGAAAGAAAATCACAGTAAGAAGAGCAGATGTAAATAAAATTTTACATTTCCAGAAACGATTCGAAGCAATTCATTCATCCCATTCTCAGCCAACAGAGATGGACGGACATTAGAGTGCCCCAAATGACCCGACTTTTGAAAAAGTTATACGCTGCAGGCTAAAACTGATCCTTGGCCTAGTACAAGATCTCATGCCAAATTTGGGCCAGAACGGATCACGTTTAGGGGTCGCTCAACGTGCCTGAAGTTTGTATGGGATTTTGAGACATTTTGTTCGAGAGAAACATGAAAAACCAGTTTTTCATCAATAACTTTGGTTTCCGTCGGCCGATTTCTTTCAAAAACGGGTTTTTTTAAAGCTTGAATTATGACAAATATTTCATGCGAAGACTGCATTTCGATAAAAGTTAAGATAAAAAAGTTATAAGGCTTCAAAATGGGCTAACCTTTTTAACGGTGGTATTCAGCACTGTTAATGAGGCGTCAATATGTTCGACGTCGTCGGCGTCGCCTCGACTCATTAACAGTGATGAATACCATCCTTAAAAAAGTTAACCCATTTTCGAAGCCTTATAACTTTCTTATCTTAACTCTAACTTAAATGCAGTCTTCGGATGAAATATTTTTCATAATTTAGCCTTTAAGAAAACCCGTTTTTGAAAGAAATCGGCCGACGGAAACCAAAGTTATTGATGAAAAACTGATTTTTCATGTTTCTCCCGAACAAAATGTCTCAAAATCCCATACAAACTTCAGGCTCGTTGAGCGACCCCTAAACGTGATCCGATCTGGCCCAAATTTGGCATGAGATCTTGTACTAGGCCTAGGATCAATTTTAACCTGCAGCGCATAACATTTCACAGGTTTTGAATTTCCCATACAAATTTGGGGCAGTCTAACGGACATGTTTTGACAGAACGCGTTCAAGCTACTTACTGCATCACCGAACTTTCATTGAACCCTGTCCTGTGCTTGTTGTCACTTTTGATCATCAGGCTAATTTACACTTTTGACAAGGGCCTGGGACAATACTGCGGGAGACAAAAGTGTTTCCAACGTTAGAAGTAATTCACCCAAAGCGACCTTTTTTTGTTGTTCTGATCCCTTTTAGAAACTGGTTCTGGGAAAAAATTCTGGCACTTCGAAGTAAATGGGGGTGGAGATAAAAAGATAGCATGTCTTGTTTTTCCTTTAACCTTGTTTTGAACGAAAACACAATGTGAAAAGATGTTTTCACGGCACGGAAACAGTGAAAATTTAGATGATCAATTTCTAGGGAACTGAACTGTTGAGAAGGATTTCAAATTTGTTGAATGTACTTTTTATACATATGAAAATGAATGTTTATTGTCTGTCTGTTCCCTGTAGACTCGAAAAATACTGAACCGATAAATGTGAAATTTGGTATGTAAGAGTTTTTGAGGTCGGAAATGGTTTCTAAAATACTGTCAAATGGCTTCGACTTTAAAGAGAGGGGCTCCCATACAAAATTAATAAAAACATGACATAATTCGAACAATTTTCGATAACTACTGAACCGATCAACATAAAATTTGATATGTAGCCGTGTTCAAGACTGGGAATGATTTCTATAATACTTTCAAACCTCTCTTAATCTGGAAGGGGGGATGGTTCCGATACAAAATTAACACAAATTTAACAATTTTTGAACAATTTTTGGAAACTACAAAGCCGATCAACGAGAAATTTGGTGTGTAGCCATTTTCAAAACCGAGAATGGTTCCTAAAATACTTTCAAACCCCTCGAAATCCAAAAAGGGAGGGGGGCTCCTATACAAAATACACATCAATTTCACACAATCCGTACCATTTGCGGAAATTACTGGATCGATCAACATGAAATTCGGTGTGTAGCAGTTTTCAAGACCGGAAATGGTTTCTTTAATATTTTCAAAGCCCTCCGAATCCAAAAAAGGGGGGGGGGGGGCTCGCATATAAAATTGCAAAAAAATTACTTCATTTATACAATCCCCGAAGGTTTTTCTGTTAAAAATTGATAAGCGTTAGCGTTTTGACTTAATGAGATGATTTATTGAATTTACAAAAAAGTTTTTACCAAATTGAATGATATATTGTATTGAAAGACGCTTTTAATTTTAATTAATGAAGACTCTTATATTCCATAAATGTAAAATACATAAAAGGAGTATATTCGAAAAAAATGCAACACTTTGTTTTGTGGATAACTTTTGAGTGCATTTATATAAACTAATAGAAATTTCAGAAAGGTAACCTGGTAATGTAATGTTATCATGTGAAATTTTTTGTGATGTTCTGTCTAGTGGTTTTTGAGATAGCGTCCAATGAAGAAATTTTTCGACTTTAACTTTTGGGCAACACGTGTGCCGTCTATAATTTATACCATGAACCAGCATGTTTTCAAATCAAGGCTATTTTTGATTACGTTTTCTGTTTCCTTAAGTTTGATATTCAAAATAACTCAACAAACAAAAAACAACAACAAATTGAGCCGATTTTCCTCCTTCGGCACAAAAACAACATATTTAACTTTTTATCACTCCATCACCATTTTTTGCGTAATGCCACGATTCACAGAGTAAAAACTTTGTGGTTCCTATTGAAGTGCTTTTCAGAAAAACGGTCGCATTTGGAGGCATTCTTCCTTGTATTTTTTAATGAAAGTATGAGTAGTTTGCTGTTTCCACAGATCGTAGCCTCCTCATGTACTAGACACTAAATTTTTCAATTTTTTCTCCTTGTTTATCTCCAGGAAATACAGGCGAGGCTTGTCAACGAAAATTTTTTTAGTTGGAATCCTGCCAGGTGAACGCCAAAGAGTTTGTTTTGCTTTCCATTACAATTTTTTTTCACAATATCTCCTCTTAAGCAAACCAAATATTTTGCGCACGATTTGACCACCGTATTTTGTTGACTTTAACGGTGAGCAGCTTTTCTTCTTTGTAGAAATGAATTCAGGCCTTTTTGTAAGTCAGCTAGATGAACCAGTCAGAACAATTTGACTTTCTTTATCACTTCCTCTATTGAAATTTTCGGATTGAGCTTCAAATAATCTCTCACATTCCTCTCACTTCATGGAATTATTCATCTTCATGTTTTTGCAAATTCAGCTCACTATTGGATCCTCTAGGACATGGGTAGCCAAACCATGGCCCGCGACCAACTTTTTGTGGCCCGTGAAGCTCTTTTAGGAAAAGCCATGTTCTAAGATTAGATCGGTTTTCTTGGTCTGCGTATATCATTTGGAAAAATATATCTGAATCTACTCTAACTAAAATAAAAATAAAAATATAAAAATCTCTTTGAAGTAAAAATACTATGACAATTTTTAAATTATCAAAATAGTACGGTATTTGACACATTATCTGTAAATCTGTAAAACCACACATTTCTCAATGTTCCCTGATTGGATTTTGGTGACTACAAATCATTGGTATGAAGAGAATTCAAGCGGACTCTAGTTTTAATAATGAGGAGTTATGATCGCCTCTGAAAAAAGTAAGATCGTATCAAAATCGTTTAAAAATCGTAAAAAATCTCCGTAGCATTATACATTTACAACAAATCCAACCATTCGTAAAATGAATTCTATTTCAACAACTTCGTTCATCCATCCAAATTTAATTAGTTTTTCAAATTATATAAAATATCGAAAGAGTGCTATGTAAGTTTTTCCATTTTGTTATTGTTTGCGAAGCTTCGACATCAAAGGGTATGTTTATGAAAATTAATCCAAATCCAAATATATTTGTATTGGCATCTTGTTCTGCATTAATGAACATCAATAATAAAAACAAGACAGAATTTACAGTTGGAAAGTAAAATTCAACTAGAACCGGTTTTTTACAGGAAAAATCTCTCTGAAGGACGATTTTGTTTAGCAATGTTTTGAATCGATAAAGGGGCAATAATTAGGAAAGACTCAAATTCGTATCCATCCTGTTCATAGAAAACTTTGCAAATTCACTTGTCAAATCGAGAAATTTAAAAATTTGAAAAGCCTTGGATTGAGTTGAGGTACATACTTTGAAAAATCAATATTATTTATGATATAACTAGGGATAGTTGCAAAAAATCATTCTTTCAAACGTCCATAGCTTGTGAACGCTACTTGTTTTCAACAATACTATTCTGGGTTTTTTTTATTTATCTTTAATATTTCTCAAATGAAAACCGAACTTCAAAAGTTTGGAAAACGGGCTTCAATTTTTTTTCATTTGAAGACCATAAAATTGACTTTATGTCCATTGTAGTTACGCCATTTGACATTTCTGGGATTAATAAACCGATGAGATTTTGAATGCCTTGAAAAGATTGACTTACAGACATAAGTTGGGAGTTTCGTATTGCGTAATATTTATATTTTTTTTCAAATGGGGCTAAATTTGTAAAAATATGCAAGTAGCAAAACCGACTTATTAAGATGAATCTATACTGAAGTTGACAGAATTTTTTCAGCACGTATCTGGGCAGGACCAATCCGGACTTTTTTTTTATCTAAAAACCTGGCAAAATCGAGCATTTGATATCGAAATATCAATTAAAACTCCAAGCAATATCAATAGCAAACAAAAAAAACTTGATAGAAAAATGTCCTTTAAAAGTTATCAGCAGATTTTAAATCGTAGCTTCCACAAAACCTTTCATTATTATTTTTATGTTGTTTGGTTTTGATCACCGCTTTTTTCCTATGGTAATTTATATGATAATTTCGTCTTATATTATATCACCAAAAATATCAATCAAAGAAAACTATACGACTATTTTTATAAAACTTAATCAAAAATTCTCTTCTTAATGTTTTTTTTTTCGATCGATTTGACAAAAAAAAAGATGAATAAATCCGAGCGTTTTTTTTTTAATAAAATTTGGGGAACCAAACCGAACGGACTTTTCCAGTCCCGGATATAATTGAGCAATCTGGCAAGCTTAATCTTTACTCGATGTGACCTAGGCAAATTTTTTTCTAGGCGTTTTCAAAAATCCGTTTTTTTAATACTCCAGAACAATTTGTTTTTTTTATCTCGACAACCATTCTCATTTCTGAAATTTGGCCCGCCTGTTCAAAATTTTGGGCACCCATGCTCAAGGATTTCTTAAACAAACCGCCATGTGCATTTTGGTCGAATAGTTGATTTCCAGGTGTTTTTGGCTCTTCCACTGGAACTTTTCAGGAGTTTTTCGATTCTGCCCAAAAAATATCGTCAATTTTTTAGGTTTAATTTGTTGTATTGAAGATCTCTCCTATTTCTTTCCAAATGCCAAGTCAATCTAGAAGCTCAGATGTCATGAAAATAAATTCGCTTCTGATAAATTATAAAATTTAATAAAAATTTAAAAATTAAAAAGTTTATTTTAATTATAATAATTTAAACGAATGTTTTTCCATGGTAGGGATAGCTAAGCACACCGGATCACCTAGTAGCTTATTTTATTTGGTAGTGTTATCGAAAACTGTACAAATTTTCGTTTTTTTTTTAAATCAGTAGTGTCTAAAATACAAAAAAATTATGCGATTCAAATTTTATTTCTGATTTCCCGAACGAAAAAAAAAAACGGAAATGCAGCATCAGTTACTCTAAATTGAGTTTTCCAGAAGAAGCAAATCACCAGGGTAGCAATCCCACCAGGTCATGTTGTCGCCATTCCATAAAAGTGGACGGCTTGCGGCGCAACATTGTAGCAGTAAACATTTTATTACCTTTTCTGAAAGTAATTCAGTATCGAGCGGCTGGCGCTCGTGTATAAAAAAATATATGAAAAAAAAACGTTTCAACTCGAGCACCCGATAGCAATCTACCTGTTGTTGGCAGACATCTGGCCTTTACATTTCGTTCCTCCTCCAGCTGGAGACTAGCTTGAAGTCAAAGGGAAGGATGAGTAGCTACCGGGACCGGGTAATGAAGTTTAACCTGGGCCCAGGACCAGAACGTTTTCAAACGATACTGATGAATTGCCTATGGAGGCAGGAGATCAAGAAGCTGCGATAGGGCACGTAGTTAGTTGACTCTAGGTCCTCTACCAGGTTTACCTCATCAGAATCTTTTTCAATGGGGCATCATTTTTGACTCGCTAGAACATCAGATTGGGCTTTATGAAAATTGAAGTTTTTCGTCATTAATTCAAGCTTGAGAACAGATTATCGAAAAAATATGGGTTTCTATAATTAAGTTAAGATTTTTGATGGACAAATATTTAGTCTGCAGATATAAACTCTCATCTATACACCCAAAATATAAATGCCGCTCGGCGCTATCTCTATTTATGCCAAAAATGCGCTAGAAGTGTACAGTACCAAAGATGAAATTATTGGAAAAGCACTACTGGCATAAATACTCAGGCTCCCAAGCAAAATGATGCATGACCACTACATTCAAGCGAATCAAGAAAATCATGTTATGGGATTTTCAAACTATTGTAAATTTTTTCCTTGAATTTAAAAATATATAAAGAGAGAATCGCAAACACAACATTCTTGTTTCGACTTGCCATATGCAATGCGGTTGCACTGGAAGGACGCCAGTGATGAGAAAGCTTGTGAGTGCCGGTCCGCCATAGAATTTTATGCCGATAATTCCACCTCCAACGAAGGTCACTATCGGAGTCGAGTCTGATTTCTGGGTATAAGCTAGTTCTGTGTGTTTGTTTGTTTGTCCTCTATAGGTTCAGCCGTCTTAAGACTTAGAAAGCTGAAATTTGGCATGGATGCTCTTTAGGACCAGGAATGATGAAAAAAATTTTCAGATGTCATCCGAAATCTGAAAACTTTCTTCATCATTCGTGGTCCTTAAGAGCATCCATGCCAAATTTCAGCTTTCTAAGTCTTTCGAAATACCTTTCGAAGGGGGTCGTCCATACAAGACAAATATTGTTTTAGCAACATTGGCGTATACATCGAACAACGCAAGATGGACGCATAGGCTAACCCCGCGACTTTCAGACTGGGTAAATAAGAAGTATGGAGAGGTCAATTTCTACCTGACGCAGTTCCTTTCGGGTCATGGGTGCTTTAGCAATACTTTCATCGCGCATCGGTTTAAGCTTATCAGCTCGCCTTATTGTCCGGAATGCGTAGATACGGAGGAATCGGCAGAACATGCTTTCTTCGCCTGTCCCAGGTTAATTTCTAGGCGTCAACAACTTCAAAATTTGAACGCTGAAAACCTTGTGAGTGAAATGTGTCGCGACGAACAGTCGTGGCATGCTATAGTCGACGAAATCTCGAAAATCATGCGCGATCTGATTAGAATCAGTAAAGATGATGAACGGAGAGAGTGAGATAGTCAACCAAATTTGACAAGCTAATGGAAGGTCTTGGGCCTCGTATGACACTTCAATTCAAAAGCAACGCGAGCTTAGGGCGCGGTTTAACCCTAATCTGGACTCATACGTGTGGTAGGACTCAAAAGGTCTCACGTACCCAGCTATGATCTCTCCTGCAGCAAAAGGAAGCGGAAATACCATTCGGGTAACTTTTCACTGTTTTTGCGATATTAACGCTCGGATTGGTGTGGTAATTTGCACATGCAAGTTTTAACACGTTTGTCGCCCCGCTCATTTTGGTAGTTTTACTAGACGGATCCAAAGAAATTCCCGGAGAGACAAAGCAAAGAGGGAGAACTCCAATATTTGAAACGTGTGGCTTAACTGAGCGGCTAACTTGAGTAAGAGAGCGTCACACGTGTTTGGTGTGACGGGGCCTCCCAGGAAATACACCCGTCACACGAATATAGGTCCCATGGCGACGATCGTGTTAAGAGACAGCTCATGGCCGTAGGAACGGGGGGGTTTTGGGGGTTAAACCCCCCCCATGAGGGTCCAAAAAATCAAGCGAGGTATTCTACTTTACACTTAAAATTTTAAATTTATAATTAAATTGTTATAAGGCCGGAACAAATTTTAAATCCTTCTTTTGTCACTCGGAGTTGGAACATCGCAAGGGGGGGGACAATAAAAAATAATGCGAAAAATAAATAAATTGGAATAAATCACACGAAAGCTTTTATGCAACTAAATTGCATACTCCATCATTGCACAAAACTTATAAATCAAGTACTTTTACTATCGAATAATTCAATAAAATCAAGATTAGAAAAGGTGGAAAAACTCCCATCTTCCAAAATTTGTATTTTAGTCTTGTAATCTTGCGGATATTTGAATTTTTTGTCGAAATTAACATAAAATACTTCAAACTTTATTCCCCCCCCCCCCTTCGGGTTTTTGGAAATTTTGAGGGGGGGGGGGGGGTGGCAAAAGAAGAAATTGATATTTGTTCCAGCCTAATAGAGCAAAGTTATTCAAGAGTAACAATTAAAAACCCATCCCAAGTTAAAAATTCAACTTCAGTTTTTCAAAATTTTAGAAAAGAAAGAAACTGTTAAACAAAACATGTACGTGATCTTCACCTAAAAAATCTGCACAAATTTCTATATTTTTTGGTGTATTGTTTAACATTATTAACATTGTAGTTTTTGTAATGCCAAATTTCAAATCATAAATTTAGATCAAGTGTACATCACAATTTTTGATCCGAATATTTTTTATCTCTTACTGTTTTTATGAAAAATTTTATTTATTTTCATCAAAGGTTAGAATCTTGGAACTTGCAAAAGAGTTTGGAAGATTGGGCTTGTTTGATTTGAGTTTATTATAAGTTTTTTTTTTAAAGAAATTGAAGGCTTCCCTAAAAAGAACTTATTTTATGCTCAAATCAAATAACATTAATAAAAAATC
>NC_073693.1:275156546-275231431 GCF_029784155.1 Uranotaenia lowii | reverse complement strand
CCGACATTTTGGTTTAGGTCACACTCGGCATAAAAAATACGGTATTAGATTCAGTCAAACCGAGCTTCTTTTCCAAGATCCGTTTGTAAGCTGCATTTCCGAGCAATATTCGCATTTTTTATGGCCTCATTCACAGCACAGAGCATTCAATCAATTTCTCTCAGGAGACAGAGTCGTAAATCAGTTTTGCAAAATGGAGTCCCTGACGGAGGACGCCTTTCAACTAGCCTCACAGGACAACTTATTTCAGCCTCACAGGGCAATTTTTTTTTTGGCCTCACAGGGCAACTTTTTTAGCCTCACAGGGCAACTTTTTTTTTAGCCTCGCAGGGCAACTTTTTCAGCCTCACAGGGCAACTTTTTTCAGCCTCACAGGGCAACTTTTTTTCAGCCTCACAGAGCTACTTTTTTAAAAGCCTCGCAGAACTTTCGTTTCAGCCTCACAGGGCTCCATTTTTATTAGCCTCGCCTCGCTTTGTTTTCAGCCTCACAGGGCCACTTTTTTTTATGCCTCACTGAGCCACATTCTATTTTAGAATCGCAATCTTCTGATAATGCCTTGCAAATCTACCAAAGCCGCACAGGGCTGAGATTCTCTCAAAGGGAAACGCGTCCGACATACTTACAATAATGGGAGCTTAAGTGTTTGCGCCATTTGTCGTATCCTTCCACTTCGAATTTTCGGCCTAACACCGCGTGTTGATTTTCGGATACTTCTGGAAGCACATCTCGTTCTCAACACGTCAATGTAGAGGATAAGGTGACGGAATACTACACGCAGCGAAAAGATTTTTTATTTCAAAGGAAAGTGCCGCGAAAACAAAGGATTTTTTCTTTTGATTTTGGGATAAATAAAAATTCCTTTGGTTCAAATGAATTTTTCTTTGTTTCGAAAAATTTTTCTTTTGAAAAATCTTTGAATAAAAATTCTAATCCTTTGAAACAAAAAACAGTTTCATTTAATACAAAGTTGTTTTCGTTTGCTACAATGTAACAAAGATTTAGATTTAAAAGCATTTATTCATTGTACTCTTTCTCATTTATTCCAATTGGAAGAAATGTTTTCTGTTGTTCCGAAGTTCCTATTAGGAATTTTAAATAATAAAAAGAAAAATATATCATTTTTAATTTTTTTTTATTCACGAACTTAAGAAAAACACTGGTTCACTATATGAATAATTGAATGATCCGATCTTAAATTTCGGTGACAAAGTTTACCAGTCTGGCGTAAAGGCATTTCTTCGTGGGCTGACTTCCGGAAGCAAGTCTCGTTGCTGGCTTTCCTCGCTATTCGACTGGTAGTTGCCGCTGAAGATCGGGCCGAGATAAACTAACCGCTGAATTTGGGGTGGAATCAGCAGAGGTCCTGTAACAATGCAAGCGCTTACAGAAATTCTTAAATATTCCCTTTTTTATTAACGGATACACTTACCATTGTTCATCCTCAATTCTCCTTAGCTAACTCTGATTAACTGGTTTAGATTTTTAAAACAACCGGCCAAACTCAATTCTATTCCTTTCCTTCTAAAGCATTTTTCTTTGGTTAAAAGAAAATTTACTTTGTTTCAAAAGAAATATACAATTGAACAAATGTCTTTTAAATCAAAGAATTTCTTTAAAATCAAAGTCCAAAATTATTCGATTCAAAAAATTTATTCTTTCTTTCAAAAATTATTCATTTGGATCAAAACCATAATTCATTGATTCCAAGAAAACAAGAGTTTGATTTCAAAAAATGAAATTTTTGATTCAAAGTCAGTTTTGTTTTGTTTCAAAATCCAAGTTTTCTCTGCGTGTATAATCAAAACAGCCGGTAAATTATAACTGAATATTTAGCTCGGTGTTGTATAGGAAACTTGCCAAAGCGTCGCTCATGCTCGAGCAAAATAATTATTTACTCAGTGTCGGACGGACCAGGAAAGAAGAGAGCTGAAAACGAGGAAAATGGTTGAGTGAGAGAAATGCTTGTCTCGATCCTCGAACGGCAAACAAGGACGCGCACGAGCGTCTCGTCAGTTTTAGGAGTGACGTGTTGAGAACGAGATGTGCCTCCAGAAGTATCCGAAAATCAACACGCGGTGTTAGGCCGAAAATTCGAAGTGGAAGGATACGACATGATTGTGAAACAACCAGCATAATATCTCGAACACTACTAGCGGCAAATAGGACTATAGTGTTCAAGTATCACTCAATAAATCATAACAATATAGTTTAGTTTACTATATTTATAGTTCAAAAACTAGATTCAATCAAACATTTGTAGTTGAATCTATCATATTTACAGTTGAATAAATTATAACTACATTTGAATTTATCATAAATTTATAGTTAAACTTGCTGACCCGGTGTGCTTTGCTACACCTTCCAAAAATAAATAAAATTGATCTCTACAAAGGCGTAACAATGAACAAATCTGATGAATAAACTCTTCAAACTCGTGTTTCGAATCCAGTATGACTCCGAGATCTCTTACAATTTTGCATTTTTGTACTGCCTAATTTTGTTTCTATGATAGGGTGTTTTCTACTCAATTTAATAGAGTTGTCTTTTTTAACATTTGAAATAGACTTTTGTAGCACCATTCAAAGAAAACATTGATTTCGTTTTGAAATGTTTCATCACACTCGGTTGTTTTTATTTTCAGAAATAGTTTATTTTCACTTAAACTAAACCGAAACAAAGAAAAAAGTTGAACTTTCTCATAGAACAAATCATTTGCTTTTAAAAGTTTAAATTTGATTAAGAGAGATGTTTGTTTGTGAGCCTTCAACAAAAACAGATAGTTTCAGATTGGAAAATTACATTTTAAGTAATATCAAAAACCAAATTTTGCTTTTATTGTAACTCAATTTCCATGCTTTCAAACGTAGTTTACAGTTTTCAGATAGTTTAGCTTTATACTTAGTTAATGTTGATTTACTTACTTACTTAATGATCCCGCGCCGATCCTCCGGTGCATAGGGCCGTGATAAAAGACCTCCACTGTTGACGATCCGGAGCCAGCGTCTTCACCTGGTCCCAGTCAAGATTCTCGTCGACAGTTCGGATTTCAGCGGTTAGGCTTCGCCGCCACGAGTTTCTGGGCCTGCCTCTTCTTCGATGACCTTCTGGATTCCAGTCAAGCGCCTCTCTGCAAATCTCGTTTTCATCTTTTCGCAGCGTGTGCCCAATCCATCTCCACTTACGTTCCTGAATCTCGATTTCTAGCGCCCTTTGATGACACCGGCGATGTAGTTCCTCATTCGAGATTATCTGCAAAAATTTTATGTTGATCAAAGCTACCCCGGGTGATCAAAGTTCCCCCAGTTTACGGTACTTTTTGAAATTATATTTCTAATGCTTGCAAACAATTGAATAGCAGAAGATTTACCCCGCTCTTGAGTGTCTATATGACACTATTGGAAATTTGGCGGCTTGTAACTTTCTTTGGGTGCATCCAAATTGAAAAAAAAAATTTCGGAGACCCTCAATGAACTCTTGAAATCTTTAATTTTGAATCATTTCTTTTTAATGGACATACCCGGAAAGCCCAGGAAAAAATCCCTAATCTGCCCTTGAGTGTTAATTTGGCACTCCTCGCTGAAAACCGCTATATCTTATAGTTATCCCCGCTATAAAACCGCTATAAATTTATAGCTTTGGAAACCTCGTGATGTAACTCAAATATGTTTTTCAGACACTATTCAGTGAAGCGCCCATGTGGTCTAGTGGAGAGGCTGGTGCGAGTCTGGTTTTGGGATGCCAGGCGTACTGGGTTCGATTCCCGGGTTCGAACCCAATAAGTGGTAAGGTGGAAAACCAACATACATACAGAATTCACCTAAAACTTTTCAGTTTTCCGTTATTCAAAGTTTAAGAAAATAAAAACCCGAAAAACATGCTTCGGAAAAAATGTAAATCAGCTACGGAACGCTTACATAGTGTCCAAGAATGTTGAATTGAAAAGCTATACGTTGGACAAAAGTATATATTATTTTGAAATTTTTTAAGATCATGACCAAAAAAACTGTAAAAAAGTGGTGTTAATCCGTACTTTTCAATCAATGAATCGTCAAAATTGTTTAAGTTATACCAGATTAATTTTTAAAACAGGATTGGAAAATTGACGTAATTTGGCACAATTTAGCATCTTTAGATTTTCAAAATACGAAAAACAGAATTTTGGACAAATTTTCATAGGTAGCTGTTTTTTTTTTAACTATTTGTCAATTTAAAATTTCTCAGATTTTCTTGCACTTAAATTTAACTTCACTAGATTTTGAGTTAATTCACGCAAGATCATTGCAACGAATTTATTTTCATAAGAAAAAAAATTACATACCGATTCTAGTGGTGTAATTACATTAGCGCTGCAGTACTTAACACGAATATGATGACAATAAGTGAATTTTTCTTGAGCATTCCGTAGTTGATTTACAGTATATATTTTTTCTATAGCATATTATTTCACTTTTATTTTTTGGCCTTTGAATAACGGAAAACTCAAGATTTGTAGATGAATGTTGTCTTCAAAATATATTTGAGTTACATTACGAGGTTTTCAAAACTATACATTTTGTAAAAATCGGTTGAGAAACAAGAGACATATAGTTATTGTTAGTGTCAGGAGTGTCATCTTGAAACTTCAAGGACGGGTAAAAATTTCAGGGACCGATGAGGGTTGAAGATCTTGATGGTTGCAAAATGGTTTTACAAACAGTTGTCAAAAGCTACAGCTAAGAGCAAATTTACTGGTGTTGGGAAAAAGTGGTAGAAATTTTCTCACTTTTAGTACATTTTGAAAATTTTCCCATGCACAAACATTTTTAAGATCTGTTTTTTAACAACACATGTTGTAGTTTCGCATGCTGTGATGCAAAAATAGCAATAATTCTATCACATTCGGCTGAAATAGACACGGTGCTGTAAAAAAATACAACGCCCAAAGATCATGAAAACATTTTTGCATGGTAAAATTTTCTAAATGTCAAAATTTCTACCACTTTTTCACAACACCAGTGAACTTGCTTTAAGAGATGCTTGTGAATATAAAAAACTGAAACTCGACAAATTGAAAAAATCATAGAAGCCTTAGAAACCCTTGATCTGTGTGTTTTTCGATATAAGAAAATAATTGGCATTTAGGTTTAAGATGTAATTCAGCTTAGTTCTGTATTGATTTTGTAAGAAAAAAAAAGTAGATAAAAGAAATGAAACATAAACTTCGTGCGAAGGCCGAGTTGAAAAAAAAACGACAACAAATTGAAAAATATCTAGGTAGGTATAAGATTTACTTTTCGAATCAAGAGTACATGCATCCAAAACAGATTACACGATGTCATGGTGCAGGGTGTGACAAATTCTGTAGGGGAGAATGGGGATACTTGATCCCTTTTTCTAATTTTCATCATATATTTTTGGAAAAAATTGCAAATCGCCGTCTTTTGCATTTTCTGACAGCGTGTAATTTTAAATTTATATGCTGAAAAAGTTAGATCGATACATGAGCCCGTGAATAAACTAGAAACATTTTCGTCGGACTAAAAAAATATCGATATTTTGAAACTTGAAGGAGAATTGATCCCTTAATAATGGACACTTGATTCTTTAATCAGGGTGCACTAAGCTTTGGAAAACTCAAACCAAATCTAAAGATTAAAGATCCTTTGATTTAAAGCCCATTTTAGTTTTTTCATTTCACAGTTTATAAGTGTTAGGCAAAAAGAATTCTAAAAGTTTGTTTTCAGTCCTTCTTATCAAAAAGTTATTGGATAAATATGAATCATTGAATAAATATTATAAGTTCGTGCTTAGGAATGATTAACATTCAGTCAGAAGAAAAATATATCTTTTTGGACTCGGGTGACCAAGTGAACCCATAGCATATATTTTGAAATTTTTTTCTTAAAAAAAGAGAGTTTACTATTGTTTTGAAAATATGGCATTATAAAGTACATATTATACTCAAACGATTAGCATTTTGGATTAAATATTTCATTTTAAATTTTTTATGTGGGAAACATTTTAAAATACATACACGGAAAATAATAAAGAGGTAAAATTTACCGAGATAGCCAAGGTAAACGATCGTGAAAGCCAAAAAGGTAGCTTCTACCTCTTCGAGGTGAAACTCACCTCACAGCGAGGTAAAATTTACCTGAATCGAGGTTGGAAAAAAACGTACAATTCACCGAGGAAAAAGGTGAATCCAAAAAAGGTAAATCTTACCTCGTAGCGAGGTGAAGTTCACCTGAATTGAGCTGAATAAAAAAGTATAATTCACCTAGAAAAAAAGGTAAAACCAAATAAGTTAAAACTTACCTCGTCGCGAGGTGAAGTTGACCTGGATTGAGCTAAACAAAACGGTACAATTCTTCTCGAAAAAAAGTGACTATTCGCCGAACCCGTTTATTGAGGTTAAGCTGTTTTGTCATTCAGGAACAAGTTATGCTTTGTGCATAATATGTGAAAATCGGAATAGAATGGTAAGTGTTTTCTTAGATATCATTTTGTTGTGCTGGTTCTCGTCATAATTCATTGCTTTTGTTTCAGATCCACCCATTGAGCTTATAGGTGTATTCCACGTCATCCTCCAGCCGGAAAAGCCGAACCTGACCGGATTAGCCGAACAGAGAAGGTCATGAATGTACGCAACGCAGGAGTATTCAGCGGCCATGGCGGCTCGGAAGAACGCGAAGCCGAATTACCAGTCCCTATTTATCTCCAATAAATATAATTTTTGATAGAATTTTGTATTTTTTTAATTCTTATTGAAGAAACCAATCAAACCAACCAGCATTTACCTTTTAAATCAGTAAATGGGAAAACGGAATTATTTACTATTTTGCTAGGTGAATGCGAAAAAGGTAAAATATACCTTTTTGCTAGGTGAATTGAAAAAAGGTATAATTTACCTTTTTGCTAGGTGAATGAAAAAAAGGTAAAATTTACCTCGAAAGAGGGGTGGAAAAAATTCACCTCGCAAAAAGGTGAATTTTACCTTTTTTTTATTTTCCGTGTAATAGAAACAGATCGTGAAGAACATTTTGTTCGATTTTTCAAACAAAGTTCAGTAATTAAAAAAAATAAAAAATTTCAATTTTTTTTAGAATACAAGTTTGTTGATTTGTTCTATTTGCAAATATTTCTTGAATATTTGATATAGACATTCCAGTTTTGAGATGTAGCTGAGGAATCAAGTACCCCCAGGGATCAAGTGTCATCATTCTCCTCTATAGTAGATAGGCTAAGTTTGTCAGGATGCCCGGCTTTACTTGGAGAAAATTGGAAAATGTGCCTGGATTTATTCACTTTTTTTTCAACATCAGACCAAAAACTCAATCAGAGTTTTTCGATCTTTAAAGTTTTGCGTCCAAAAAGGAATTTTTTTTAGCAAGTTTTATCATAACAATCAAGATCGGTTTTCTGGATCGGCTTCTGTGTTAAGTGGATTAGGATTGAAATATAAACACATACCTAATGGCCCGCGCGAAAATCGTAATTCTTAAAAAATGATATTTGTTTGTTATCAATGTGTGGCGTATTCTATATTTAACAAACTGGATGTTAACACTGAAAGAAATATCTCGTAATTGGTTCGCAATGAAGCAATAAATGAGTTACAGGTTTAATGTTAATTTTAACTATTTTATATAAGTTTCACTTACCAAATCCTAGAATCAACACTGAAAAACCAACGAATCGGATTTTCGTCTTCAAACTGAACCCTTTGGTCTTGTAGGGCGGATGAAGGAAAACATCCTCGTATTGTTCCCAGGTCTTCATAATAGTCTTCCATCTTGTTGCTATTACAAAGAAGCAAATCGCTCCACCATAATTCAACAGGAAGTACAAAATTTCGGCTGTTTAATGTGACGAAAGTGAATTATTAAAGGTTAGTTAAACAGTAAAATTCGGATTGCTTACTTATGACAGAAGTTGAAACCGCGGTCCTTATGACATGATGAATCTGAGCCAGAATGGTCAACGCTCCGAGAAACAGGAAACTGCACGAGTACAGTGTCCTCAGGCTGGGCCATCGGAACTGCAACGGTTGGCTGTTTCCCGCGGGAAAATAAACTCCGGTCACCGGAAAGAGAGTGAAAAATTGCGAAACCAAAACGATCGGCTTCACCGCGAGCCAAAAGCTATCAATCTTGGACAGACGGTTGTCCATTTTTATCGAGCGCTCGATTCGGAAAAGGGAAATCTGGTCCGCTATTTTTTCTCCCCTTGCAGTCGGTTAGGAGTTTTGTTGGCGCAAAGGCGTAGTTGAGGCGCGCGCGTGACAAACGAGCATTATGGAACCTGAGCACGCATAGGAATTTGGCGAACGTTATACTTTGTAAATTCCGTTTCAGTGACTTTTTGATGGTGGGAACCCTGGCATGTGTTCCGGAAGTCGAGTGGATGAAAACTTGAAGAGTGTAATCAAACTAAACGTGAAAAATTAGAAATTTGTATTCAAAGACTCAATTAAATAATGTATACTGCTTAAAAAACATAAATTTTTTCATATCAAATCCATAAGGAGTGTATTTTTTTTATATTAAAAAAACAGTTGCGTCATAAATGCGTCATAAATCTCAGAATCCAATGAAATATTTCAACAGAGTTGAAATGCAAATTCATCGTAAAAACTTTTAAGGATCACACATACCTAATTTTAAAAATCTTCAGGAGAAAATTCTCTAACCCTTCAATATTTCTAAATTGGTTTTCAAATCTTTACAGTATTCTTCGTTCCGCATAGTAACCGATTTTAAATATAAAATGTATGAAAAAAGGAAAAAAACTTGTTTTCTGTTTTTTCTAGATGTTTATAATTTTTCAAATATTCAGAACGATTTTTGAAAAAAAAAAATAAGCATAGAGTTGATAAATTAATTATTGTGAATTTGCAAATCTTAAAAGATATAGTATCAACCTTTGGTTAATATCGAAAGTGAAAGACCTTTTCCCATTGAAAGCGACCTGTGAATGACCTTTTCCCATTGAAAGCGAAGGTTTACCCATACTACATTATGATGCGGCTTCTCAAAATATTTTATTTATTGCTGACACTGAATGATAAACTGACGCATAACATTTTTCTAGCATGCGGCACGTGAGGTTTATCCATACCAAACAGATGTCGGAAAAGAACATTCTCTCCAGGTCAGCCAAAAGGATTTATGAAAAGTTTCTACAGCCTGTGTTAATTAATTACACTTATTTACAGCATTTTTTGACTAAGTATGATGAAAATCACTTTTAATAATTTTAATTCGAAAACGAAATTTAAAACAATCTCAGCAGAACAGGTTTTGAGTTATGCACCAAGTTTGTAATTTTGGAAAAGTTTCAAATCTCTTTTTTGTATATTAAAATCATTTGAACCTCATTTTTGTGTATGATCAACGGAATTGTTGATATTGGTGAAGTTGTGGTCGAAAAAAATATAAAAATGCACTTTTTAGAGAAAATATTGTTTTATCGGAGTCCTACAACACCAGAAAAAGGCTGGCCAGGAAGTCGAAAGCCCTGAAGTAGCTATCGCAACCACAGCTACAGGAAGCCACCCCCTGACGGAAACTGTTCTTGAAAGTGACCCCAGTTTATCCTCTTTCATTTCCTATAAGAAGATTTGAATTAACAGTTAAGTAGCCGCGACGATTACGACCCCCTCTTACTAAAGTCTGTTTCACATAGAATCTGGTCGGATGAAATAGATCATTTCTCCGTAAAGAAATATCGTACAACAAAAGTTAAAATGTCATTTTGTAGGGTTTTTTATTGCACTTTAAGGAAAAAAATACATAAAAATCATTCGTCAGCTTTTCGGATGAATTTTCGAACTTTTTTTGTGATACCACCCACCATTTTCTGCACAGTACTGCTAACCTGGTAACCTCATTCGCCATCTTGTTCCACTTTTCCATTTGGGCGCGTTTTTTCATGGTTCTGCCACATTTCTTCAGTTTGCCCTTAACTATTGCCCAATATTTGTCGATGGGACGAAAATCCGGACAGTTTGATGGATTGATACTTTTTTCAACAAAATCGATCTTGGTCTTTTTGGGTGATTTCTTAAAAAAATTGCATATTTTTATTGTTCAATATCTCTGAAAGTTGCAAACATACCAAAACAAAAATATACACATTAGAAAGGACAATCTTTCAACTTTCATGGATATATAGTTTCATTTGTATGCATAAAGTTTTACTACTAAAATAACTTAACTGAAAGATGCAAGTTTTAAAGTTTTAGTATAGCCGATTCAACAATTCTTCGATCAGCCAACTATGCCACATTCGTGTTGAAGCGGGAACTTATGTAATTGTATGAAAAAAAAATACTCGAATTTGCCAATGTACCATTTTTCATTTAAGTTTTTTTAGTATTAAAACCTCATGCATACAAATGAAACTACATGTCTGTGAAAGTTGAAAGATTGCTCTTTCTATTGTATATATTTTTGTTTGGAATGTTTGCAACTTTCAGAGATATTGAACAATAAAAACACCCAAGCAACCAAAAGTCTCATATGTATGTATGTATGTATGTATGTATGTATCCACCTTGGGTTTGCGGCAGCGCCGCGGTTATGGCCAAGAAAATAACCCACGCGTCCATCTTGGCTACCACGCAACACAGTCATAACTTCTCAATGAGACTTTCAAGGGAATGGAATCGTAAGCAGAGACACTTACGGTATCCAAGGTTGTAAGGGAATAGTCTCGAGAAACTATAACCACATTGTTGACTAACCAGGATAGCATGCAAATTATAATCCCGCCCCCAAGGCTTCCGAAAAAAGAGTGCATCCTTATTTTACAAAAAGTAATCAAATACAATCTTTTTCACAACCATGCCAAATTCCCTTGACATAACTTGAGAAACTTCCGGTATTCGAAACGGGTAACAAGCACATACTGCTACCTGCTCCTTTTGCAAACCAAGGTTACCCTGATGCCCCTGCCCTTATCGTTTGGATTATTTAATGTACAATTATATAATACAATTTAATTTAATATAATATAATATAATATAATATAATATAATATAATGTAATATAATATAATGTAATATAATAAAATATAATATAATCTAATATAAAACAAAATTACTCAATATAATATAATATAATATAATATAATATAATATAATATAATATAATATAATATAATATAATATAATATAATATAATATAATATAATATAATATAATATAATATAATATAATATAATACAATATAATATAATATAATATAATATAATATAATATAATATAATATAACATAAAAATTGATAAATCGTCTTCAAATGCTGCTACGTTAAAAAACCTGAAGGCGATTTCAACAGCTGAAAAAAAAAGATTTAATGTGTTGAAAATATTTATGATCAACTGTTAAATCCATTATTTATAATAAATCTCTTGATTGTGCGTGTCTGAAAATAAACATGGAATTATATAATTGGAATGAATGGAAATGGGAATTGAGGAGGAATCGCTGAAACATTTAAACATGATTTAATTTTGAAAGTTTTCGATTTAATCTCAAACAAACAAAGCCATGGATATCTGAAAAATTGGGTATGCTGATACTTATAATATTAAATGATAATCATATAGATTTAGATAGCCGGGTTTCGAGCAGAGTGAACTGACAGCCATTAGAATTTTTTTTTCGAAACATTTGAGCTTCGTTGCCAACTATTTTCTTCTAGAGAAGAAATCTTTGATTTTATGAAACAAAATTGATAGTTTATGTTCAAAAGAAATTCATTACAGTCAATTATATTCGCTCTCTCGATCCTTAACATGAATTAAATGAAACTCAATTTCTGTTGTTTCTACATTTTCTCATGGCGTTCAGTTCGGTCTGGTCGAAGGCCTGAATGAAATATTTGGATATCAACAAAAATCTATTTGAAAATCTTTATTATACAAGAAAAGTAACTAATCGAGCATTATAAATCCAAGCGAACGAGATCTGTAATGCAAAGTTGATCAATTATGGAAAACTAAACCTTTCATATAGAACACTGAAGATTTTATACTGGTATTCATAAAATCCTAAATAATTAAATAAATAGTTAAACAATTAACGGCTACAAGCTGCCTAAAATTAATGGCAGTATATTCCAAAATTATCTGCATTAGTTTCTCCTGGAATAAATGCTTAATTTTATTACATACACTATTTTTAATACTAAGAAGATGACTGAAAGGGAAACTAATATATAAATGATAAAACAAAAACAATCAAATTTATGGAAGTAAATAGATAAAAAATGAATTTAATAAATCAACAACGATGCTAATTTTTCTGAAAAATAATTATTATTAAATAAAATTTAAAACAAAATCCATATCTACATTGAATGCCGCCTTTGTAATAGTCCTGGAATAAAATAATTTCTTAAATTTCTACTGGAATTGAGAAAAGTTTTTAAAAGCAAACAAATAATTAACATTATTCAGAGTTTACATTTTAATTTATCGATAAAAATTATGGAGATGACAAAGTGTTTAGAAAAAGGTTCAATGTTTCGGGTTCCCAAATTCTGGAAAAATGAAAATTAAATTTGTCAATTGAAATATCGGAAAAAAAAATTCGACATGAAACAAGTTCAAATAAAATATCTCTAATACCTGCAACAGCAAAGAAACAGTTACCTTTTTTTAAGTTAATGCTTTGTAGAAAAAAAATACATGAACTTTAAATTAAAAATTATAACTGAAATTTGGTAAGATTTTCACTTTTAATATGATTACAATAAATAACAACAATCTGGACCTTAAATATAAAAATGATTATTGCACTGCTAATGATGAATTATTATTTATGCAACATTTAAATATAGATACCTAAATGTGAAATTAAATGATTTTTTTAAATATTCAAACAGATGACTCCGGGTGCGTAAACTTGAAATTTCGAAATATTTAATTAATTACTTGAAAACAATAGTCTATTTTACCTGCAACAAGTTGACTGACAGCGAATTTATTATGAAGTTCAGCTAACTCAAATTCATAAATTAATTGTCGGAAAAAACTAGTCACCCTAGTATCGAAACATTAAAATTCAAGAAAAATAAAACGCGAATAAAAACAAATACATGGAAATCTCTGACCAGGTTTAACTTCTCATCTGTTCCGTCCAACGCCTGCTGCGATCCACTTCGTTGTTTCACAAACGCCAGCTCGCTTTCATGTACATAAAAAACATCGCATCAATGTGCATCTCCAAAACATCGCACATTTCAGCCCACTATTTGCCGTGGGATGCTAACTGTTGTCCTATTTCGACATGTTCAAACATGTTTGGAAGGTTGGCTGGGCTACTAAGCGGCGTCTTTTTCTCTATTTTCTTTATCACAATGGTTCTTAAAACACAATATCCCACAACCCCATTAAATCTCCGAAAATAGTCCAAATGCACATTCACTCTTTTTCATGCCTCTCCCATCGGCGACTTCAAAATATTTTCAACTAAACCATTCACAAGGCCAGAAACACCATTTTTTTGTTGAAAATAAACCCAAAACTAAGGATTTCTCCATTTATTTTGTCTCGGAGAATTGTAAAAACAAATTTAATTCGCTTCATCTTCTAATCGCGATAGGACACGAAACGCACGGCACGACAACTTGAACACTTTGAACATATCACGCCCGCAGCTAATAAAAAAAACAACCGCACTTGTCGAGCACCCGAACGAGACTGAGTTAGTATTATCATAACAAACTTAACTGAAAGTGAAGCAACCAAAAGTCTCATATCTACTTAAACTCGTTCGATTTTCGCTAAACAAAAGTTCCAAAGGGAAATGGTACCGAATTTCCTCGAATGAGAGCATGAAAGTTACAAAAGGTTCCTCAAATAGCCTTCTATGGACTTGAAGTTGCAAAAAGTTCCTCAAATAGCCTTTTTTGTGAAACGTCATTTGCATCCACACGGTATAAAAGTTACAAATTAGATCTCAAATAGCCTTCTGTGGACTTCAAGTTCCAAGAAGTTCCTCAAATAGCCTTATGTGTGACATGTCAATCGCACCCACACAGTATAGAAGTTACAAATTAGGTCTCAAATAGCCTTCTGTGAACTTGAAGTTACAAGAAGTTTCTCAAATAGCCTTTTTTGTGACATGTAAATCGCATCATTCAGAATAAAAGTTACAAATTGGGTCTCAAATCGCCTTCTATGAACTCGAAGTTTCAAAAAGTTCCTCAAATAGCCTTTTTTTTTAAAAACATGTCCGCCATTTCATGAATATGAAATGTGCACGAACATCACAAAACGGCATATAATAAAAAAATCATTATTTGGAGCATGGAAATTGTTGAAATTGAAATTTCTATTGAAATTTCAACTCAGAACAACTTAAAGCAAACTCGCGAATGATTTTTTTTTAAAAGAGTAAATATTTTGACTTTGTAAAATTTCGTCCAACTGTATTTACTTACCACGAATTTATCACACATTTGAAGTCAGTTAAAGCAATTCATTAATTAAGTCTCAAGATAAACTCAAGGATTTGATTAATTTGATGCTTAACAGTTATAAACATGGAATTCCATTTTTTTTAAACCGATATTATTTTAGCGGATGATTGATTTATACGCCGTTTCGTAATGTTTCTTTGTAATAATCAACATGCGTCTTTGCTGCTGGCCGCTGGCTGCCCTTGCAGGTATTCTAGGAAGCTTATAATCACTTCGAATTTTAGCTGCCGGTAAGGCAACATCTAGGCGTGGCGTCGTGGCAGCGTGTTTGTCTATTATCTCGGAGGATCGGGTTCAAATCTGGTACCAGGACTATTTTTTTCCATTAGGTTGTATGATTGCTTGAGTAAGCGAATCCAATAATTGTGTAGCAGAAATGGCGTGCGTGCTGGCATGTGTCTAACAAATTTAAAAATAAACCAATTAAGTAAAATCCATTGAGGAAGATGATGGGGTAATAAAAATGGATGCCGAGAAATCAGCAGCACCACATGGGCTGCTAAGAAGAGAGAAGATTTTTTTCGCTGATTAAACGTTTACTTGTGGGCTGAATAGAAGGCCGTTCAAATCTGTAATGGAACTTCAAAGTTTCAATAAGAACTTAAATTTTGGGCTGAATAAAACGAACTTCAGCACATTGATTATGCTGATTAAGCTGTGTTCGACCTTTTTAACGAGACTTTTGGTTGCTTGGGCATGCAATTTTTTTAAGAAACCACCCAAAAAGTACCATTAAACTACAAAATAATGACTAGACAACTTCAATGAAGTTGTGTAGTTTTTCATTTGTCACCACTCTCTCATACAACGTTAGTCTCAAAACTCGCTTCGAAAAAAGTTAAACGAATTTTTCGTTTTTTGAGGTTAGTTTTTGAAAAAATGTCTTTAAAACATGTTGTTTTAAAAGATAGAGCTTTGATGTCTTCTACAAAGTTTCATAAAATTAGATGATCTACAACTTTATCGAATACGTTATAGTGATAAAATGATAAATACAAAAAATAGAAAAATTATCCCACTTATAGGTGAATTGATCAGGAAAAAAATCACAACAAAATATGGGCATTTTAAAATGACGAAAGATTGTAGAACATACTATAAAGCTATTATGACATTTAGGCCTTCAAAAAGCCCATGATCACGTTTTTCGAGTTTTAAACCACTGCACAGTGGTGCAGAACATCAATCTAGCTGTACGAAATTAATAGCGCCCAGGGATGAAGAGATAGATATTTGATGTCTTCAGCAACATTGTTCAGTTTTACAAGGAGCATATTCTAGTATTAAAATTTTTGCCGAGGGGTCCACCGATAGCGAGATAAAAATGCTAACTATTTTGTTTTTCAAATTAGGGCTTTGATGTCTTCAACAAAGTTGTTTATCTGATCAAAATACATAACTTTGTTGAATATGTCAAAGTCCTATCACATCACCCTCAGGAGTTACAGTCAAAGTAAAAAAAATCTCTTGAAAAAACAGTTTTTTGATCCTGACACGTTGTGGATTGGATAAAATGGTTTGCTGTCTTTGAAACAAACTTGTAACAAGCCACGATCTACATTTGTCTCATACATTATGATGGGTTTAGAAGTTGCTGAAGCTCTATAGAAAGCATTTAGTGTATTTTATTGGCAATTTTGGAAGGCTCGCCCATCGAAAAGTGCACATTTTCGCAACACCCCCCTTTTTTGGTACTATTTTTGATGATAAGCGGAACCATTTCCATTTGAAATTAGCGCGGAAATCGGTGGAACTAGTAAAGATTTGAATGATTGGAAATACACATTTTCTGTAAAAATTACCTATTTTACTTATAGAAAAACCGTTAAAACATTTAATTGATTAATAAAATGTTGCAGTTTTCTTTTATATATTTTGTTTTATTAAAAGGCATTTAAATTCGATTAAAACTAATGACTCAACGAAAAGACAAAAGCGAATTGCTTGTAAGATTGGTTACTTGGATACAGTTACTTGGAACCATTTCAAGTTATATTGTAATGACAAAATTCTACTATTCACTTAAGTGATATCAAATACTTATTTAGTGCTCTACCAAATTTAACAGATAGGTTCCATTCATTTTTTTGGGGTTTAAATGATTTAAAAAAGTCGAATTTAAATATCTTTTAATCAAACAATATATATCAAAGCAAACTTCAACACTTTATTAATTACTTAAATATTTTAACGTTTTTTCTATAAGTAAAATAAGTAATTTTTACATAAAATGTGTATTTCCAATCAGTCAAATCTCAACTAGTTCCACCGATTTCCGCGCTAATTTCAAATGGAAATGGTTCCGCTTATCATCAAAAATAGTACCAAAAAAGGGGGTGTTGCGAAAATGTGCACTTTTCCATGGGCGAGCCTTCCAAAATTACCAATAAAATACACTAAATGCTTTCTATAGAGCTTCAGCAACTTCTAAACCCATCATAATGTATGAGACAAATGTAGATCGTGGCTTGTTACAAGTTTGTTTCAAAGACAGCAAACCATTTTATCCAATCCACAACGTGTCAGGATCAAAAAACTGTTTTTTCAAGAGATTTTTTTTACTTTGACTGTAACTCCTGAGGGTGATGTGATAGGACTTTGACATATTCAACAAAGTTATGTATTTTGATCAGATAAACAACTTTGTTGAAGACATCAAAGCCCTAATTTGAAAAACAAAATAGTTAGCATTTTTATCTCGCTATCGGTGGACCCCTCGGCAAAAGTTTTAATACTAGAATATGCTCCTTGTAAAACTGAACAATGTTGCTGAAGACATCAAATATCTATCTCTTCATCCCTGGGCGCTATTAATTTCGTACAGCTAGATTGATGTTCTGCACCACTGTGCACTGTGCTTTGTAGGACCGACTGAATGGCAAAACCCTTTTCTGGAGACATTCTGCTTTGTAAACATTTCCATTCATTGTGTCCCCATTGATGAAAATCTTAGTCTTCTTCCCACAACTACAGATCCCTTGCCAAATCATCAACTTACGAGCAAATTTATCTGCGAAAACAAACTTGAATCTACCCACAAACATTCCTTTAAGCTTTGCAAGGTAAAATTTGTTACCGGATATTTGTCCAAAATCCATGTTTACGTAAGTTTCGTTGTCCACCAAAATGCATCCGTTGTACTTGGTCAACACTTTCTCGTACAACTTCCTTGCCCTGGTTTTGGCAACCAGGTTTTGTTTCAGCGTCCTGTTGGGGTGTTTGCTTGCATGATACGACCGCAAGCCTTCTCGGAAACAAATTCGTCGAGCTGTACTGTGGTTCGTCTTGAACTTTTTCGCCAAATCACGCAAGGAGATTCCAGGATTATTGTGAACTGATGGAATTACCTTTGCTCGCAGCTTCCGGTCATATGTTCCACTTTTACGTCTGGTTTGTTTTGCTCGATCCCCCGTAAGGGTCTCCCGGTAACGTTGCAGTACCAAATTCACAGTCGATTTTGGATATTTCAGGAATTTCGCGATCTTTACCTCTGACCACGTCGGTTTCTCTAAGTGAGTGTGCAGATAACTTTTGACAGACTGCTTCAATCTTGATGAAATTTTCACCACTAAGTAAACAAACCATCCGAATCAAAATGCTGTCAATAGATTCGCGAAGTGACAACTAGGGGCGCTGCAGTAAATGAAAAAATGCGACCAGATTCTATGCGAAACAAACTTTAACCCAAAGCTTGGAAGAATACTCCCGGCACATAAAAACTTTATAAGTAAAATGTCATAATAAAAGCATTTGAAAATAAAAAAAAAAATGTTTCATCGATAGTTTCAATACAGACAAACAGACGGGACACCCGCACGGAAAAATTGAGTTATTCATAGAATGTGTTGCGTTTACACCTTCAAAATAACTAATCGGTTGTTGCTCAAAATTTGTATAAGGCATTTCCCCACTTGTCAAACGAACAGCTGATTTCTCATGTTTACATTTTCTCGGCATATCGTGGTAGGGTAAACATAACAACAACATTACGTATGTTCAGTGACCAAATAATAACCAAATAAAATTGGTAATGCAATTGTAGTGGTTTTGCAAGCGAACTTTGGCGAGGAGAATATAAATACTTTATTTAAATAATTGTTAATTCTTAACAAGTTAAGACATGAAGGTATGTTAACGAATTTAATCAAAAAAGTTTTTAAAAGAAAGCATTGAGCAGTGCTTATCATCAAAGATCAAAATGGCGACCAGTTGTTGTGTACATTTTTCAAAACAAAAACAAAAATTTACCCTACCACAATCTGTCTCAGGAAATACTCTATATCCCCAAAACAATTCTGGGTTGTTTTGGGTTACCAATATACAAATATGAACTAAATCTCGATTATACAGCTCTGTATAAAAAGTTTGCTGTTGTTGGAATCTGTTGAAAGGGATGCTCGAAGCTTATTGTGAGAAAAAAAATAAAACAAGTAACAAGAAAAAAATCTTGATGGAGGCCTGGAATTTGTTCTTTTGTGTTTTGTTTGCAGATTGTTACAAAAATAGCGGACAATTACACAAAACACGATTGGATAGTATGCTGATGCATCGAGAACGGAATCCTTGGAATATTCAAGAAAGAACTAATCGTGGAAAACAAAAGCAGCGGATTTTAAAATTCTTTCCGAAAAGGTCAACCGGCGACCTTTGGATTAAGCTTCCGAGGACAATTCGTAAGCAAAGACGAACAACAAGCCAGCGGCGATTATGGTTAAAATAAATTAAACCAACAATCAACGGTTAAAATCGGGCAATGGGCTTTAGATTACCCGGGGACAATCCGGTTACCCGTATATGTTCAAAGAAAGATTTTTTAAGTAAGGATTTAATCATTATTTTACTAAATGTCCACATAACAATGTCTCTAATCGATTGAACCTATTATGATTTTAGAAGCTGAACTGGATTCTCTGGAATTGGAAGAAGTTGACGAAAATTATTACTGGAGTTGTACTGGTCAACCTGAACTCAGTCCCGGTAAGATCATGAATCAAAAAGCTACTGGCTTGGAATTGATTTGTCAAAAGCGATGAAATATTTGATGTTAAAATTTTCATTTGTTCGTTGGCAATATGCAATTTGCCTTTAGATTGCCTTTTTTAAATTCCGTTATTTTCTTAAGTTTTCTGCATTATTATGACAACATTGAAGAATTCAATGATTATATAATTTCAATATATTAGTTTTACGGATGTTTGAAAACTTTGTATATTTTAATTTAAAGATACGAGCATTGCCTACAAGTTTTTCCGTACCCTCTTGTAAAAAAAAGTTAAATGTTTTCTTATTTCACTGGTGCAGCGTCATGAAATCGAATGCAACTTGGCCACGATGGAAGTGAAACTGCAGCGAATAACTATGGATGGTTGGCTAATAAGTACAATCTTAAAGAATCAACTCTCCGGATACTATGATGAATATGATATTTACAAAGGTACTTAAACTTTATTTTTACCAATCAAAAATTAATACCCACATTCAGTCATCATATGTTTGAATCTTTTTAGTGGCACTACTGCACCCGATAATAGAACCTGGATTAGCTGAGTGGTCAGTAAAAAGAACGGCACTGGAGAATATTTTCCCTATTAGGTACTCTGAACATAGTCCAAGAAGAAACCGGTACTGAACCTTGTCTCATAGCCTTCCATTACAGCTGCAGGCGCTGAGTGATCACATGGGGAGCACCTTCCGGGTGGAAACGCGAGGATGGCTAATGTGTCAATCCTTAGTACTACAGGCCGAAACGTTCGAACTTGGATGTCGGCTTTTGGTTTGCTGAATAGATGAAAATAGAATTAAGAAGTTCAAGGTATAAACGCGTTCAAATCGTTTTTATATATTATAAGTTATGTAATTGTACGAAATAAAGAAATATTTTTCGAAAAGAGACTTTTTTTCATGAATTTATTCTTCAACTTTACTTTTGCAGAGAAATTCCCAAAATGCATGGACATCCCCATGTCAAAATATACAGAATTGACTAACTGGCTGAAAGCTTTCGAATGTGTAAAAGCTTTTTGCTCACGCTCTGCTTAAAGCGCCCAAACATAAAACTAAGTGGAGACACTTTTCTCGAATCTGTATGGATTTTTATACAAAACAGAGTAACTTTGTTTACCGTGCGTATTTCATTTTTCGCAAATCGTCAGAAGCTAGACAATGTCGCCACAAGAGTGTACTGCTATCGTAATGAAGAATCTCAATAATGGTAGCCTTACGTTTTTACGCATATCTCCTTGGAATGTTCATATTAAAATAAACAAAGTAGCTACGGATTTGCAAGCAATTTTTTTTTAATGAGAACTATTAGATTCCTGTAGTGTTTTTTTTACATTTTTTGTACTCTTTAGGTTCCGGCAATGCTAAACCCTACGAGATACAAAGTGAGGAAGTTCTCAGATTACATGTAAATGAAGTGACGACTCATGCCGAGATCATTTGGGTGCAAAATTGTTAATCCCTTTTGAAGCCTATCCCCTGAGATTTCAACTGACTCTGAAGGCCAGAATAAATACATAGAGAATCTGGGAACTTCAGAGCGGATGAATTGGCAGCACTGCCTTACAAGAGTATAATCGCTTTTGTAGTGGAAAAAAGTTATATTTTTAAATGAGCCAGTGATATTTTATTCGTTTTTGTGTGATTATCCCGTGAGTGACGTGCATATTAACCCTTCATTGCATGATTTTTTACTTTTCCTAAAAAAAACTTTTTTTTTTCAGTTGGAAATGATGAGTATATCAAGAAAAAAAAAATTAAAATGAAATACGATTTTTCATTTTTTCCATACATTAATTGTTGCAAATTTGTTACTTTATGAAACGAAGGGTTTAAAAAAACAGCATGAAAACCAAAGCTTAATGTAAAAAAAGTGTTTCAAAATTTTAATTTTTCTAGTTCAATTTATTTGTTGTTTTCTTTTCTTTTGTCGATGTTTTGGAACAGTAAGCTATTAACTTTTCAAAGCTCCATCGAAAAGTTTCCAATATACTTTATTTTAGTTCACAAACTATATCACCTAAACTGTATCTACTTCAAGAGCTTCAATTTTCGTAATACTAATGTGACGACTTCTCAGACGTAGCGTCTCCATCCACAGCTTCAACAACAAACACTTTACCACTGGGGTAGCGTATATTTATCTAAACGGAATCTAGGGCATAATATAGTCTACAGTAGAAAAGGATAGCAGCTAACTTGAACAAGAAACCTATGAGCGGAATATTGTAAAAAGTACAAGATAAACGGAAGTCGTGAACAGTGATCTAGTTAGGACCTTAGCATCGTTTAAAGATTAGGTCTATAGTTGCGTGGAAAAGTGCAAGAAGCACAATAAGTAAGTTTATTTTCTCAATCATTGTTTTTATTCCTGCTTCACTCAATTCGTGCAACTCTGTAAACAGATTCGTTTTTCGAAGCGACCAGAATCGTTCGTGACCAATAACGTGATTCCGTGAAATCGGGCCAGCAGTCACCTAAAGCAAACGGAAGTCCTGTCCTCTGACTCCGTGAAGAAGGTAAAACCTGAAACGATAAAAGAAAACGAAAATTATAAGAAAACATACTCAAATCACAGGTTCTTAAACAGCATCGTGGTAGCAGGGGATTTTTTTTTATTATCTGACGGGTTTGCGCCGGGGGTCTTCAGATTTTCCCCAAAATTGAAAATTTGGTTCATTTTTGCGACTTAAAAACACATGTATTTTTTCAGATTTCTAACATTTTTATTTTTTGAGTTAGCTTCGGTTAGATTTTTTTGTAAATAAAAAATAACCATTTTTCAAAGCTACATAACTCTGTTGTTTCTCAACGGAAATTATAAAATAACACATCAAAATGCATTGAAATTTTATCAGCTTTCCAAATAGAATAGTTGAAAAAAATTAAATAATGACCTTCAACATGAAAAGTTGTAAATAAACTTTAAATGGCGTCTAAAAGTACCGGCTGCACCACCGAATATTTTGCAAAAAATACCATTGTATAGCTCGATTCATGATACAACTTTCATCTGAAGACACCAAAGTGGGCCATTAACACCTTGAAGAGTTATGAAATAAATAATGACAATAAATCTCTTTTTTTGCATCGATAACAAACAATGGTCGAACAACTGCACTCACATATGGAGATAGCAAGCAGTTCTAACAACATGGAAACAAAAGAACTTATCAAAGCTGGTAAAACACTATTTTTTCGTCCTTTTCAGACTGCCCTTACTCGCATAACAGTCCAATATGAATTTTCGTCATTTTAGGTCAACATAAGGCTTCAACATAAAAGACTAAAAAAAGAGGTTTTGTTCTAGAAATTTCGAAAAAAAAAATCAATTCGTGGCTGTCCTGTATCAAATATACCTGAATAACAGTCCCATATGTGAAATACCACGGGTTTGGTTACTTTTCAATGTTTCTTTCGGCGAAATAGTCTTTGGTTTATTGTTTTGAATCATTAAAACATTTTTTTAACTCACTTGATGTCGAATGAAGCACACTAGTTTTCGAAGGCAGGTCTAACTTTCTTAGGAATGACTTCCTGAGCGAAAAACTATCGGATGCAATCAAAAATCGTAAAAAGATTCAACTTACAATGTAGAATTCATATTTTTTTGCAATAGTATGTTTTCTTTTCTTACAATTGCATTTGGAAGTTCAAAAATGATCAAATTTAAGTCTTAGAAAGTAGCTTGGTGAGAAAAATATATTTTGTATGGGACTGTTATGATAGTAGATTCGAAAAAGGTTTCAAATATGGTCGATTAACAGTCCCATAATGAATAAAAATGGTGCTCTCGACCTTACCAATAACCCAATTTCGAAAATTTCAGGCCTAACGATTTATTATGACAACCTAGAAACGATTTTCGTCTATGCTGAAAGTGGTGGTCACAATTTAAAAATATATTCCAAAACAGAAAAAGCTGATTGTCTCGCTTGCTTATTTTTGTATATGGGACTGTTATGAAAGAAGGGGCGGTAGATTGTTGCAGCTTAACTGACTTCATGTTATATCCAAAAATCTAATAACGTATTCGTTAATACCCAGTTTTGCACCAGGTCACAACAAGTTATGCACATTTTACTGTCATTTTAAGATGTTTATGCGCTAAGTTTTGCATCCGTAATTCTCCAGATTTGATTAAAAATGGACGGTGGAACACTGAAGATTCGTGTGTGAGAGATCGAGGTAGCAAAACACTTACGACGAATTATGTTCGTTCTAGTATAGTAAACCTCAAAACTGGGCGAATGTAGAAAACGAATACGGTAACATTTGTGCCACTTTCTCATACTTTTTTGATCAATGGGAAAGGATTTTGGTGTCCAGTGCTTAGCTCCCGATATAAAAACTATGTAAAGCACGTCTATATTTCATTTTTTTTTAATCACATTTTTGTGATCCTAAACACAGGGACTGAACCTTCTACTATTGGCATTGATTATGCTTCACAATGATATTTGATCGAAAAATTAATAAGTTATATAGTATATGACCAGGTTGTAAAAGCAACATTCCCATTATTAGTTATATCACATAAACAATACGATACTCAAAATTTTGGTTAAAATTTAAAGTCAGTTTTGCTGCAAACACTCTACAAAGCACGAAAAAGAAGTGTTTTTTACCTGCTTTGGTAAGTTCTTTTGTTTCCATGTTGTTAGAACTGCTTGCTATCTCCATATGTGAGTGCAGTTGTTCGACCATTGTTTGTTTTCAATGCAAAAATAGAGATTTATTGTCATTATTTCTTTCATAACTCTTCAAGGTGTTAATGGCCCACTTTGGTGTCTTCAGATGAAAGTTGCATCATGAATCGAGCTATACAATGGTATTTTTTGCAAAATATTCGGTGGTGCAGCCGGTACTTTTAGACGCCATTTAAAGTTTATTTACAACTTTTCATGTTGAAGGTCATTATTTAATTTTTTTCAACTATTCTATTTGGAAAGCTGATAAAATTTCAATGCATTTTGATGTGTTATTTTATAATTTCCGTTGAGAAACAACAGAGTTATGTAGCTTTGAAAAATGGTTATTTTTTATTTACAAAAAAATCTAACCGAAGCTAACTCAAAAAATAAAAATGTTAGAAATCTGAAAAAAATACATGTGTTTTTAAGTCGCAAAAATGAACCAAATTTTCAATTTTGGGGAAAATCTGAAGACCCCCGGCGCAAATTGTCAGATAATAAAAAAAAATCCCCAGCAGTCACCTAGTTTAAGAAAACTCAACTTCTGTTCACTGATTCCGTTGAGCAGGTAAAGATTTATACGATAAAAATGTAACTATCAAATTATAGAGAACATACGAAAATCTCAGGTTCCAAATCAAAATCGCCAGCGTGCTTCGACTAGAAGATTGTTGAAATCAGAACAGCACTAAAGCAAACGAAGAGCAGTAAACGTAAGTCCAAAATTCTGATTTATTTATAAGTCTGATTAATTTCTGATTATATAATTCGTAGGATATTTTAATATACCAATCTATTAAAAAATCGGAAAGCTTCGCCTGTTTCTTCAACAATCAACAACTAAAATTTATTGAAAGTTTTGAATCCGTTTGGTTCAATTTTTAACTCTTTTTTTTCACCATTCATCCGCAGCGCATTAAACTTTTTATTTTCAAAAAATCTTTAAGGGTTTTCGAATCTTTTTGTTTCTTTTTTTTCAAAACAACGTTGAAATAGTAAAATTTTCACATCAAACCATTCTGTTTTCATTTTACTCTTATCTTTTATTTACTCCATAATTTGTTTTCTTTATCTTTTTAAGTTCTTCTGGCAGAGTTTTAAATTTTCAATATTTTAAAGTGAATTATCTTATTCTTTTCACTCACCTTTCGTCGGAATGAAAGGTTTTTTTTAATATTCTTCAAATCATTCTGTTTTTCTTGTGTTATTTTTTTGTTAACTTTCATCGGCGTAATTTAAATTTTTTTTTAATTTTTAGAATGCCTTTTTCAAATGATAACGTTTCTTTTTTTTTAAATTTTCGTCGGCAGAGCTTTCGAAAAGTTTTAGTCATTTTCTATTCTTATATCTTTCGTCGAAAAATATTTGGTTTTGAAAAATAAAAACTTCAAATCGTTATGTTTTTCTATTTTCTTTTCTTATCAAAAGAGATAATTTTTTTTGTTATTGAGAACCTTCCACAAATCATTCTGTTACTCTCTTTGCTTTATCTTATATAGGAAGAGTTTTAAAATTTCCACTTAAAAAATATCTTTCTTCAAATTATTTTTTTTCCTTTTTTTTACCTTTCATCGGCAGTTTAAAATTGTTGCTTTTAAAGAATAGTTCATCATTTTGTTTTTTCTTTATTTTCCACCTTTTGTTGGCAAAATTTACAATTTTCACATCTTTTTTCGTCGAAAACGCCTTTTCATTCTGTTTCTTTTTTTTCTCGTTTCTCTTACCTTTCATAGGTTTAACTCTCAAATGTTTTTTTTGATAATTAAAAAGTCCATCTGTTCTCTTTCTGTTTGTTGTTGTTGTATATTCCTTTTTTTCTTTTTTTTTCAAATTTCGGTGGCTTTAAAATGTTTGCTTTACTATAAAATTTATTTCATTAATTCTGTTTTTCATTATCCTCCTCTTTCGTAGGAGGATTTCAATAATATTATTGTCACTTTTATTTATATTTGTCGAAATTAAATAATTCTGGCTATTTTTTTTAGTCTTCTTAAAATAATGAAATTTATTCTTTTCTCTCATAATATGTTCATAGGGTTTTCAAATTCCATTTTCTGAAAAATCTTCTTCAGTTCTTCTCCTTTTTTTACTCCTTGACCCTACCTTTCATTGACAAAGTTTTCAATTTTCGATATTCAAGAGTCTTTCTTCAAATCATTATGAATATTCCTTTTTTTACTTTCCATCAGCAGTTTTCAAATTTCTGATGATCTTTTGTTAAATTATTTTTGGACAATGTTGTATTGTTTAGCTTTCCACAGAAGCAAATTTTAAATTCTTTAAATTTTTTTTCATTACCTCGCTTAGTCAGAGCTTTACATGTTTTCCATTAACTTTCGTCGGCAGAGCTATAAAATAAATATACTTATTTCTTTTTTTTTTTTATCAATTCTTTGTTTTTTTTCTCTCTAAATTCTCGCATTTTATCGGCAAAGCATTTATTTTTTTAATTTTTTTTTATCTTCAAATAAATCTGTTCGTTTTCCTTTTCTTAAATATATATTCGATAAAAATTCCAATTTTTCACGTTCTGTCGGTGAAAATTTCAATTTTTCACTTTGCTAAAAAGCCTTTTCAAGTACCATTTCCAAATCATTTTAAGTTTCTCCATATTTGATTTTGTATGAAAAATCGTCTGGTTTAATTTTTTTTAATTTGTATTTCTATTTGAGAAAATTCTGCATTTTCGATTTATTTTTTATTTGTTTTTTTTTTAAATTTTAAGAAAAAATATTACAACTTCCAAATTTTGGTTTTGTATTTTCCCGTTAAAAATTTTCAAAAACTCATTTAAATTTTGCAACAAATTTTTCAATATTTTTTTTAATTTTTTCGCACATTTTAATTCAAAACATTGTGTTTCCAATTCCCACATTCCTGTTGACATTCCAGTTTCAGAAAAACATATTCATGTTTAAATAAGTTTACTTATTTTTAAAATTAAAATTATATCAATCGTTTTTTTTAATTTTGTTTGACACTTTAGAAGAAGGAACATTTTAAAACTTAATACAACTTTTTTCAGAGAAGTCAAAATAACTTGAGGAAAGTCTATCATTGATTTAATCAGTTTTTTTTAAAATATTTTACAGTTTAGTGAAAAAATGCAAACATTTCTTAAATGATTTTCAATCTATTATCTTATTTTAATGTTTAATGTTTAATGTTTAATGTTTAATGTTTAATGTTTAATGTTTAATGTTTAATGTTTAATGTTTAATGTTTAATGTTTAATGTTTAATGTTTAATGTTTAATGTTTAATGTTTAATGTTTAATGTTTAATGTTTAATGTTTAATGTTTAATGTTTAATGTTTAATGTTTAATGTTTAATGTTTAATGTTTAATGTTTAATGTCTAATGTTTAATGTTTAATGTTTAATGTTTAATGTTTAATGTTTAATGTTTAATGTTTAATGTTTAATGTTTAATGTTTAATGTTTAATGTTTAATGTTTAATGTTTAATGTTTAATGTTTAATGTTTAATGTTTAATGTTTAATGTTTAATGTTTAATGTTTAATGTTTAATGTTTAATGTTTAATGTTTAATGTTTAATGTTTAATGTTTAATGTTTAATGTTTAATGTTTAATGTTTAATGTTTAATGTTTAATGTTTAATGTTTAATGTTTAATGTTTAATGTTTAATGTTTAATGTTTAATGTTTAATGTTTAATGTTTAATGTTTAATGTTTAATGTTTAATGTTTAATGTTTAATGTTTAATGTTTAATGTTTAATGTTTAATGTTTAATGTTTAATGTTTAATGTTTAATGTTTAATGTTTAATGTTTAATGTTTAATGTTTAATGTTTAATGTTTAATGTTTAATGTTTAATGTTTAATGTTTAATGTTTAATGTTTAATGTTTAATGTTTAATGTTTAATGTTTAATGTTTAATGTTTAATGTTTAATGTTTAATGTTTAATGTTTAATGTTTAATGTTTAATGTTTAATGTTTAATGTTTAATGTTTAATGTTTAATGTTTAATGTTTAATGTTTAATGTTTAATGTTTAATGTTTAATGTTTAATGTTTAATGTTTAATGTTTAATGTTTAATGTTTAATGTTTAATGTTTAATGTTTAATGTTTAATGTTTAATGTTTAATGTTTAATGTTTAATGTTTAATGTTTAATGTTTAATGTTTAATGTTTAATGTTTAATGTTTAATGTTTAATGTTTAATGTTTAATGTTTAATGTTTAATGTTTAATGTTTAATGTTTAATGTTTAATGTTTAATGTTTAATGTTTAATGTTTAATGTTTAATGTTTAATGTTTAATGTTTAATGTTTAATGTTTAATGTTTAATGTTTAATGTTTAATGTTTAATGTTTAATGTTTAATGTTTAATGTTTAATGTTTAATGTTTAATGTTTAATGTTTAATGTTTAATGTTTAATGTTTAATGTTTAATGTTTAATGTTTAATGTTTAATGTTTAATGTTTAATGTTTAATGTTTAATGTTTAATGTTTAATGTTTAATGTTTAATGTTTAATGTTTAATGTTTAATGTTTAATGTTTAATGTTTAATGTTTAATGTTTAATGTTTAATGTTTAATGTTTAATGTTTAATGTTTAATGTTTAATGTTTAATGTTTAATGTTTAATGTTTAATGTTTAATGTTTAATGTTTAATGTTTAATGTTTAATGTTTAATGTTTAATGTTTAATGTTTAATGTTTAATGTTTAATGTTTAATGTTTAATGTTTAATGTTTAATGTTTAATGTTTAATGTTTAATGTTTAATGTTTAATGTTTAATGTTTAATGTTTAATGTTTAATGTTTAATGTTTAATGTTTAATGTTTAATGTTTAATGTTTAATGTTTAATGTTTAATGTTTAATGTTTAATGTTTAATGTTTAATGTTTAATGTTTAATGTTTAATGTTTAATGTTTAATGTTTAATGTTTAATGTTTAATTTTTTTTTTTTTTTTTTGTTTCGATTATAGTCGTTTTACCATCTTAATGGCATTCGCGACTTTATCAACGTTACAGTTGGCGGATCATTATTGAAAAACTATCCGGTACAACTGTGTTCGATGTTTACTCTTGGGCTCGAACTCGCGGACATCGGCTCAGGAGACAACAGACTTGCCAACTGAGCTATATCACAAGCCCTATATTAATGTTTAATGTTTAATGTTTAATGTTTAATGTTTAATGTTTAATGTTTAATGTTTAATGTTTAATGTTTAATGTTTAATGTTTAATGTTTAATGTTTAATGTTTAATGTTTAATGTTTAATGTTTAATGTTTAATGTTTAATGTTTAATGTTTAATGTTTAATGTTTAATGTTTAATGTTTAATGTTTAATGTTTAATGTTTAATGTTTAATGTTTATGTTTATTGAGAGGAGTGTGCTTTTCAGATATAAACTATAGTTCAAGTTAAGGATAAAAACAAAAGCTGAATTAAATTATTTAAATAAGCTTAAATCTTTGCACTTTTGAAAAATTTGTAAATTGTGAATTTTGTGGCATTGTGTTATTTATCGAAATCCCTTTGAATGTAAATTGAATTTTGAAAAACAAAAATTACGAAATAAAATTGAGGCAGAAATTGGGTTTTTGAAGAATATTTTATAACAGCATAAAATTTGCAATGACACAAATGATTTGTGAAGAATCAAAATTATTAGTAGTTAGGTAATTAAGTAATGGATACTTGAAGATGTGTTTTCTTTTCTTTCGTTAGTAGCTAAAAACTTAATATTTGATAAATGAATTTTGAAGTAAAAATGGTTGGTTTGAATTTGTTTGGCTATACTTAAAAAAAACCATTTCAAGATTGAGTTAGGGTTTTCGAGTATATAGAACTCAGTTTCAAATAAAATGGGTTGTAGAATCGCAATTCGAATTTTACAATTAAAAATTATAGTGTCGTTAAATGAAGTGTTTAGACCTAAAGCGAGGTTGCCGAAATCGCAGAAAAATCTATATTATCACAGAATTTTGAGAAAAATTTGTGACAGAATCGGTGTCCCAGTTCACAGATTTTTTTCAATTTTTTCCAGAATTCAAAGAATTTATATATTTTGAACAGATTTCAAAAATTTTATACTCTTATATTACTTTTTAATTTTTTATTTCTGAGCTTATTCCATAAAAAATATGAAAACAAGGTAATTGAAATCTATTATTTTCAATTAAAACTGTAACTAGTTTCCAATTGATGTTGATGTTGATGTTTCTCATGGTTTCCCAGTGAGCTTCTTAGTAATAGCTGTCGTGAACTGACGATTCATTTGAATCATAATTCAGAATCTCGCCTTAAGAAGTCCGTCTCTCACAAGATACGACCTATAAGTTTTTTTGTAAATTGATTTGTAGTTTTGTTCAAACTTTGAAGCTTCTTTTTTTGCTTTGCCATATCTTTTTTTGATTAATTCTTATATATTTTTCATTTATGTTCAGTACATTCTTTATCTCATCTCCACAATAGCGTAACAGAATTTTAAATTCTAATCACAGAATTTGAAAATTTGAGAAAGAAACTTTCAGCTAGTAGATTGTTTTGTAGTATTTTTACCCTTAAATGTATGCAGCACCCTTATGTTTTTACTTGAAGAACATTTTTGACAGAAAAATGTAAAATTTAATTCTAACAAAACCAAAAATTCGACAATTGGTACTTTATGCGATATAAAATCACAAAAATATCAAAAACTAAAATTTTTCAAACGGTTTCATTCGTTGTTTTATTAATCACAAAGTTTGTTGCAATTTACCACTTATGCTTAGTAGGGTGAAAATCGCATGTTTAAGTAAATTTAAAAATAACTGGTGAAACCAACAATTTATATGACTACGTCAATTTGAAGTACCATTAACCTTTAAACTTTTGATAAACAGGTGGTATGGTTATCTGTCGACATAAAATTTTTAAGAAGCCATTGAATTTGAAAAATGTTGCATGATGCCTCAGTTGACCATAAATAAAATATATTTTAAGAAGAATATTAAGATCCAGAGCGTACAGTTACTCTAATTCACTTTCTCGACCACTCCCAAATAACTTGACCAATTACTTAAGTGAATTTTACTTGACAGTTACTTCGAATTCACATGAATATGGTGTGAAAATGACAGAAAATGGTCGGATTTTTGTTATATGTGTAATGTCAGTGTGATTATACCTTGAGTCAACGTTTTTGGTTTGAACATTTCTCAAAACTTCGTTCCAGAACTCTTCTGTTATACCAAAAATGTGTATTTAAATGTCCACAATTCAAGAAAAATTTAATTAAAATTCAGGTTAGAAAAAAAAATGGAAATCAGACATTAATAACGAAACAGAGGTCACTGGACATATTTTTTTCATAGTAGAAAAGGCTTGTGAACAATAAATTATGTCGAAACCATGTATCTGTTCATTGGCCGAGGCGAACCTTTTCAAATCTTTTCTTCCTCAGACCATTTGCATTGTGATTTTCCAAGAAATAATTTATTTTTGTTTCGGGAAATACATCAATGGAGCAAACTCATTCAGCCAGAACATCATAATATAGGGATACCTTTCTATCGGGATTCACAATTATTGCTGACAGAACCTTTCCCGGAACCGTCCCTTCTGGTTTTGTTTTTTTCAACGAAAAAGGTTGCATATTTCCACCGAATTTAGACTGCTATCATCATTGGCGGGAATGATAAAGGGAAAAATTAAATGAACAAACGTGTTTTTCGAGCTAAAGTTCCAACCATCACCAGTCGGAACAGATTTCCCACAAAATTCACACAAAGAAGCAGAAGAAGACACAAGGTCATTGCTAGGCCACGGTTTTGCCTTTTTTTGGAAGGAAACCCTCGAAAAATGCCTTTTCACGGTTAAACTCCTGTTGAATATTTGATCAGGACGCCTTCGGAGATGATAAGGCAGAAAAAACTTATCCATAAATGGGAAATTCTAATAATTTCCACTCTATTCTCGCTGATCGAACCGGCTCAAGTCTCGGTGGGCTAATTTCGAAATTCAGTTTTGCCGAAGCAGTTTGGTCTTGTGGCTGTTGTGAATTTTGTGTTTTTTCTTCTGGTCCCAAAAATGGTGAAAGTCTCGAAACCAGCTGAGAAAGGATCAACATTCATTTACGTTCGACCAGCAGCAGCGGTTGGCTCATTTGAAAGTATTCTTATCGTTCCAGTCCAGAAAATTTCCCAAGGAAATTATTGATAAGAACCAAGAAAAAAAAATGTCTCAAGAAACGTTAATCCGATTAACGGTGTGATGACTTTATTCCTTTTGCTCGTTTTTTGTCCCTCTTCCTTTCAGAGGAATTTTACCAACATCGACAGGTGATTTTGTCCGACATCAATGCCGGGAGAGACAGCTTTCTGAGAACCTTTCGGCCGGTTATCTTGCTCGGTCAGATGTTTGGCATATTTCCGGTGCTCGGCTACGGAAGTGCCAAGGCAGAGGACATCCACATCAGGGTCTGTTCCTTTCGCACGCTTTATTCAGTGCTGATCCAGATGGGTGCCCTGGCCATGTCCGGCTTTTCTATGGCCACCTTCTGGAAGACGGGAGTCGAATTCTCGAAAATATGTTAGTGCCATCAGGCATCATCATGTTCCAGGAATAGGTAATCGATTGTCGGTGTCGAAATTCTGAGAAGTGCTTAGTTCGGAGAAAAGGAGAAAGAAATCAATATGCTTCATGAAAATTTTCGGACGTCAATGTACTATCGAAATGTTATCTATGATGGTATGCAAAAAATGGAAGAAATCTCTTAACCGTCATTTGTTCGAAACGAGCTTCAGGGATTTTTTTTGGTTGAACAAAACAACAGATTTTCCAGTGCAAGATGATTTCTGATTAAATAACATGTGAAAACTAACCTTTTTCGGAGCTATTAATCTTAATTCTTTGATTTTTTCTATGTTTCGTATTATTACACCAACATGGCTAAAATAAGTACGATCCTGCATAACGAGAAACTTGAGTTCCTCATTTTTCTTTTCAACAAGTAGAGGAGATAAGGGCATAATGGCCACCTTAAGGATGACGCTTATTTAACCATAGAAAACAACTATGATATGTGACTTACATCATTGTTTCGTGTTCAGACAGTAAAAAAAGTCTATTTTCTAACTGGATTGTACTTGAAAAAGTAGATAAAGCCGTTTCAAAATGCATTCTAAATTTTTTTTTCCGAAAGCTGAAAATCAGTGACTATAGGGGCAGTATTCCCACTGGGGCAGTATAAGCAACATTAATCAGGGCACGATGAGCGTTTTCTGCCGTGGAATCTAGCAGCGAATTTCACTAGATGAAGTCAACTGAATAATAGAGCTACAGCTTGACTTGTTTCATCTGACGATTTGACCTATTGGTTAGATGTCGGAGAGGTAATTAGTTCGAGGCTCGAGTTCGATTCTGTGAGAGGTGATTTTTTTTTTCATTCACCATTCATGGTCAATGCATTTTACACTAAACGGTGAGGCGTAGATCCATCAAACAAAGGAATGCTTATACCGTATTTGTTTTCTCTCCTCGTTCAGTGTTCCACCGTACCCGATAAAAACAAACACAAATCGTCGCACTCTCGCAACACTGACAAAATTATTGAGGCAACACCGCCCGATGGCAGTGCAACACCAGGTCACAACCAGTGCAACACTGTCCGAATAAACAAACAGTTTGACAGCACCTAGTGGTGCACCAGTGCAACACTAGTGCAACACTCGGCATAAACAAAAACGGTATTAAATAAAGTATGACTGTTTGAAGAATACAAGCAATTCACACACACACTCATACATTATGTTTTTGGTGCTTTGCATCACCCGCCAAGATGCTACTAGTCTGAAATGCACGGTGTACAATATAATAAGGTGATATCTTCCCGATAATGTCGTCATTATTATCCATCTAGTGATCTACGCGCGCAAAACTTTTTGCTTGGCACGCTATAGGCAGATAGTAATGACGTCACTAGTTTCCATTCAAACGAGTTGTTTACTCGCGTTAGTAGCCTACCTTATATAATTATACCGTGCTGAAATGCAACAATCAAAATAATCGATCATGAATGGTTAATGGAAAAAATCTCCTTGAACAGGAATCGAGAGAGATCAAAGCAGTCAGCGACAAAGTTAGACGTCTTTTTTTTGAGCTCGTCAAATTTATCGAAAACAATTTGAAAATTTGAAATTTTCGAAAGAAAATTTTTCAGCGCTCCAGTGTTAAAAGCTGATGACTGATAGCTACAATACTAAGCAAGGTGGAATCTGAACTATCGTAAAAAAATTACTCGTGGAGGAGAAAGAAGATGAATTCGGGTCCTGGCCGGAAGATAAGCAAGAGAAAGTTTGAATCCAAGACTTGAAGCTAAGTAGAATTTCATTAAATTATTTTTCAAAATTCTTAGCAATGCCTTAGTATGAAAAAATAGACGACTTTCATTTTTTCTAGAATTTCACCTTCAGTAACAGGGTAGAGTGTATTTTTTCTTCTAAAATTTTTGCAGAATTTCAAGATAAGTTGGACAATTGGTTTTGATGATCGAAAATGATGCAGCAAAGTGAACATAGCCGCTTCAGAAAAAAATTGGGTGGTTTCTCAAAAATAATGGATCAAGGAAATACTGAACCCTCAGAAGTTTCTGCCACCAACTCGAATTTTGGTTCCTGAATGCTTGGTGAGATCAAATCATTTTGAAAACATTTACATATAACATTGCCCAATACCAATTCTTCGCACTGTGATCATAAGCACATACGCATATTTTGTCATGGTCAGTGACATGACGCATGGAGCGATCGCTAATCGTTTCCCTAATTAGATAGTAGGAAATTTCCCACCCAACTTTCACAACCCTGTTTCATGTTGGACTATTTTGATTGAATTAAAAATATTTAAAATTCGATGTATTTAAAATCGAATTGAAAAATTGGATTTAAAAATGTGTCATCTAGAGACAAAAAGAATAACTTTAAATTCAGAGCTATGTATCATCATTTTACGATAAGCATTTTTAACTGATGAACTTTTTTTTTAAGAGATGGGTTTGTTGATATCATTTTTTTTTTAAATGAATCGAATTAAACGGTTGTTCTGATTTATTATTCATTCATTCATCATAATTCATAGCTAAACTTGTTGCAATTTAGAATACATTATTAACATAGAGATATAAACAAATAAAAAAATGTAAATTGTCGACTTGATATGTCACAGGATATTATGGTTATACTATAGGCTTATTTTTTACAAATTTATGTTGGGGAAAGATGCTAGGAATGTTCATGAAAAAAAAGGCAATTGATGATAGAAGTTATTTTTTTTCATCATTACATTTAACAATCTCATGCTCCCTCATTAACTGAAAGCTTCGGATAAGACCTAATAAGAGTAAGGAATATATTTTTTATGGTTCACCGTAACACTTGTCAAAAGTGTCTCCCAATCAATTCCTTTTACCCAGTCCCAACCAAAATTAATTTGCTAGGATGCAGAGGTAACCTCGGTCCTAATGCATAAAATAAATCTTTCATCCCTTTCTTTTTTCCAATCTATCCATTGACTACTAGGACGTGGCCGGAGCCGTTATTGATGTTCAAAGAGAGAGCATCAGTTTTGTACAATGAGAATGAGCTACTAATCCCAAGTACCATTCTTTTGACCTATGTACAAAATTGATGGCCTCGGTCAATCACGGAGTAGCAACCATTGGGGATGTGGAACTTGTTCTACTGAGCCACACCAGCGATCGTGGAACTCGAACTGATTGTTATCATAATTTGATTTTGGAGGAAGTAATCCATTTTCTATAACTATGCATTTCGGGTTTAACAGTTTAAGGTGGATGTGAGTTGTTAATCAGGCTAAGGCTAAGGCTAAAATCTCCTTGAACAGGAATCGAACTCGAGCCTACCTCTCCAACATCTTACCAATAAGCCAAACCGTTAGGTGTAAACTGGTGAAGCTGTAGCTCTATAATTCAGTTGACTACATCGAGTTGAATTCGCCGCTACATTATACGGCAGAAAACGCTCATCGTGCCCCGATTAATTGTGCCCTGTTCGCCCCGAGTCAACAAGTTAAAGTAAAAGCGTGTTTTAAACTTGATTATAGTGAAAAACTAAAAATTTAATGATGGTGAAAATTGAGGATTATTATACATCAAGATGATTCAAAGATCATAAAAGCTTATTTCCTGGTGCTTGAAAATTATAACATTTTCGTCACTTGAGAACCTAGATGTTTTTGTTCAATTATTGTTGTAAAGATGATAAAGAGATTTCTTTTTTGGTGAAAAATTAATACTGCAGGAAGTACGAAACTATTCCTCACGAAAATTGATTCAAGAAAATGCATACTTTTGTAGAAAAGAGAAGTGCTTTCTATGCCCCGGGTGCTCGTTATGCCCTCATCTCCCCTATCAACCATATGATGAAAATGCAAAAAACAGGATCAAGGGAGGATCGAATCATGAAGTTCCGTGCCAAAAACTTAATATGATTTCAGGGATTCAGGGATTTGTTATAAAGTGAGAACTTCGTTGATTATGGATTTGTTTAAATAATGCGCATTCATAAGTGTTCTTAATAGCATTAAAAAAATTTAAATTTTATTTTTGAAAGATGCATCCGCTAAACTGCCCCTACTCGCATAACAGTCCCATATGCATTTTCGTCATTTTTCATCTAACCTGACAGTTCGTTCTTTTTGACGATATAAAACAATAAAAAAGATAGTTTGTTCTAGAAATTTCGGGAAAAAAATCAACTCGTGACTGTCCCATATGAAATATACCCGCATAAGAGTCCCATATGTGAATTATCACGAATTTAGTTTATTTTCAAGGTTTATTTTCGATGGAAAACCTTAGATTGATAGTCTTAGTCATTTCCAAAGAAGATTTAATTTAGTTAATAACAAAATATTCGAAAATTGTCTTTTAAGACTGGCTACAAAGATAGAAGGAATCACTGCCTAAGAAAAAACACTACCAAATACAATTCAATACAAAAAAGATCTATCTTACGGCATGGAACTTATGATTTCTCCCCAGAAGTATGTTTTGATGGTTGATAACTGCTTTAGGAAACTCAAAAATAATTAAATCCAAGGAAAAAAGGTACAGAAGATTAAAATATATTCGGCAAGGGACTGTTTCGCGAGTAGATTTGAAAAAAGTATCGTATATACCCGCATAACAGCCCCATAACGGATAAAAAGGTGCTCCGGGTCGTAATAAAAACCCAATCTCGGAAATTTCATGTCTTACGATTTATTATGACAACCTCGAAAACACTCCAACAAAAGATTTTTGTTTATGCTGAAAGTTGTTGTCATTATTCAAAAATACATTCCGAAAGAGAAAAAGCTCATTTCCTCGCTAGTTCGTTTTATTTTCCTATGGAACTTTTATGCGAGTAGGGGCAGTAAATGTTTGGAAAATGGAGAGTTTGAAGAAATCCTTAAAAATTTGAATAAACATTTTTATTCTTTTAAGTTTTCACATAATTACGAATCTAATGCATTTTCATTATATTTTAAAATTTGAACACAGGTCCCTTCAGAAAGGTTCAATAGTAATATTGTAACCAGCGCAGATTTTGTTATTAACGAATCGTAATTAACCAACCGGATCTCGTTTAACTGTTTTACTGGTAGTATTCAAAAACCAGAACCATGATACCTCGATATTGCACCAGGCGATTAAAAAGAAACGAACTCACTTTTCTTGATGTCATTCCTTGTGATCTGTTTAAGGTGCCGGTTTTGAAGCAATTTTTGAGAATAATTTAGATTTGAGAATGGCAAAAAAGTTTTAAAAACCTAAGTTGTAGAATAATACGCTTCATCGACAGCAAAATACTAATATTTTTTCACTTAACTTTGATGTTTTTCCAAGTCGAAATATTGCGGCTACAAAAAAACTTTCAACTTTGAACAGACGCACAATGGGGAAAAAGTGTATAAACCACGAAAATTCAATATCTTTCCTCCTACACCAAACAAATCAATGAAAAAGTACGTTCCTCAAGAGAAAATGTCCGGAAAATCGATTGCACGTAGTTTCAGACGCCACTCGAAATTACGAACGAAATTGTAGTGCCTTTTTAGCCCCTAATTACCCTATATTTTGTAAACAATCCAGAAAAAAACTTATTAAGACTTAAAGTTTTCAACAAAAATAGACTTATCTTGTGCGAATTTTTCTGGAGAATCGAATGGAGGCTGCTTGAACCCCTGCACGCTTCGGAAAATGAAATTGTGGCTGGTTTTACCCTTATTTTCAATTATTTCAGAAAAAAGCATGTTCGAACTTTAAAATTTTCAACTGAATTTGATAAATCTTATGTGATTTTTCCCGAGGAATCCAATGAAGGCTGTATGCCATCACAAGCTTCTGAAGCTGGAGTTATGGCTGTTTTTCCCTCAATTCTCTTACATTTTTCAAATAGTGCATGTTCAGACTTGATAAATTTGAACCAAATGGAACGTTTCTTGTGTGATTTTTTCGAGAAATCGAATGTAGATAGTTAGAGCCAACGTACGCTTTCGAAATGGAGTTATGGCGGTTTTTTACTCTCAATTCCCTTACGTTTTTCAATGATTTAAGAAAAAAAAGCTTGTTGGGACTTGAAAATTGTGAACCAAATGGGACGTATCTTGTGTAATTTTTTTTTGAAGAAACCAGTGGAGTGTGTTTTGAGCCACCGCACGCTTCGCAAAAGGGAGTTATGGCTGTTTGTACCCTCAATTCCCTTACATTTTTTCAAATAACTCATAAAAAGCATGCTCGGATTTGAAAATTTTGAACCAAGGTAGACTGTTCTTATGCGATTATTTTCACACACTACCACACGCTTTTTAAAATAGAGTTATGTCTGTGTTCATTCACGATTCCCCTGCATTTTTTGTATTATTTAAGAAAAAAGCATGTTTCGTCTTGAAAATTTGGAACCAAATGGGACCTATCTCAGATTATTGAGGAATCCAATGAAGGCTGTTTGAGCAACCACACGCTTTGAAAAATGGAGTTATAGCTGTTTTACTCTCAATTCTCGTACATTTCTATTATTTGACAAAAAAGCATGTTCGGACTTGAAAATTTTCAACCAAATCGGACGAATCTTATGTGATTTTTTTTCCGAGGAGTCATACGAAGTCTATTTGAGCCACCGTACGGATTGGAAACTGCAGTTATTGTTGGTTTACCCTCGGTTGATTAAACAATGTTGGGAAATTGAGGTTAAAACAGCCTCCCTTCTGTTTCCAATCCGTACGGTGGCTCAAATAGGCTTCGTTGGATTCCACATTTGGTTCAAAATTTTCAAATCCGAACATGCTTTTACTGAAATAATTGAAAAATATAGGGGAAATGAGGGTAAAACAGCCATAACTCCATTTTCCGAAACGTGCGGGGGCTCAAACACACTCCATTGGATTCCTTGAAAAAGTGTACACAAGATACGCCCCATTTGGTTCAAAATGTTCATGTCTGAACGTGCTTTTTTCTTAAATAATTGAATAATAAAATAATTAAATAATTGAAACATGTAGGTTAATTGAGGGTAAAAACAGCGTGCGGTAATTCAAAAAGTCTTCATAAGATTTCTCGAAAACAAATCACACAAAATACGTCCCATTTGGTTTGAAACTTTTAAGTCCGAATAATAACTAGGGTGATTTGTCAATCGTTGTCCCCTTACCCATTGTTGCACAGCATGACATAAATTGTCAATATTTCAGCTGTTTTTCAACTTTGTCCCGAAAATAATACTGAATCATGTTAATTGGAATGTTAACTGAGGAATTGAGGCGTTTTAAGATATTATCTGCTGCCAAATATGCATCTACCCACAGTTTTAATTTTCCATGATTTTTATGCTAATTGTTAAACAAAACCTTAAGATTCCTTGTACGGCAAATAAGGTTTTGCGTCAGAACAAAGCATTTTTCGTATCGGGTTTCTTTACAAAACGTATGTTGGACAATTTTAACATCATGATTTTGGAAAAAATTACGATCCATACATAACCAGAGAAAATGTCGGATCCTGCACCAATTGGTCCGCTCAATATCCTTCTGTCCCATTGTTGTACATAAGTCCACTGCAAGATTTGTATGGAAATTTCAAATTTATTATTTGTATTCCTCCAAAAACTTTGTTTGCTTGTTTTAACTGCCAAAAATAGCAATACATTTTTTGGAAAATTCAGGACTCAATAAATTAGTCCTGAATAAGCGCAATGTATTTTGATTTTTACGGGAATTGAAAATTTTCATTCAAAAGTCACCAGGGATGTACTAAAAATTCAAAAACTTCAGTTTTTGACTTTTGAAATATTTTTTTTCGTCCTTGCAATACATTTCATGTGAACAAAAACATATCCTAACTTGTACTTCAGAAATGATATTCGCTGTTATGCTAAAAATTCTAAATAAAAATTTAAATTTTAGTGTTTTTGTTTGCTAATTTGAAAGCTGTTCAACCGTAGAGTGGAGATTAACAAAATCGCAATTAACTGCTTTTCATAGCCAATGAGTTTGTTGATTTATAAAACCTTCGCAAAACCATGTAATGAAATTATTGAAAGCTCCAGCAATCAAAACCTGCAATTTTACAATACTTTTCAATGGATTTGGATTTTTTATTTGGAAATGGTTATAACTTTTTTTGTGAAATACTTTGCATCTTCTCATATTGGCAAAAAAATTAAGCTTAAGAATAGGTAAAATCAATATCTAATCAAAGACAAACTTGCTTTAAAGCTTATTTGAATTTTCTGAATGATTACATATGCAAAAATTTCTTCTTAACTATTTATCTATTAATTTTAGTAATCTCTGTGCTGTTTTCCACTCAGAATTTTTATATTTTGTGCACTCAATGTTGATTTTCAATAATTCAACATTATTCAACATTCAACATTTATTCAAAGAAACTTCCTATTTCCATAAAAATATTTTTTATGTTCAAATATTAAAATAATTTTTTTAAATTATTAGTTTTGTTGAAAATGTATTAAAAAGTCGGAAAACTTGCAATGTCCGAAAAGTGTCAAAGTCACTTAAACTGCTTTGGCTTCGAAGGACTACTTTTCTATCAGATTTATTTTGACATCTTTCGTCCCAACCATTCACTCAACATTTTATGCAAGGTATCTAAGTAAAGTATGTTGTAAGAATCCTGTTTCTCAGGTTTCGAAACGAGAAATCTAAAAGAACTGTATTTCATGTCAACAAAAAAATAAACAGTCATAACTTCTTGAAACTTAATTTGATCAAAACAGTTTTTCAGCCGGAAATTGTTTGGAAGGATTGCAATGTGAAATGAATATTTCTTGAAGATTTATGACATGCTTAAGAGGTTACATTTTTTACAAATAATCCCACTTTCATGAAAAATATATTCAAAATAAATAAACTTTTTGAAAAGATATATTCAAAAAATCAGACGAACGATCTGAAATTATGGGCGTGGTTGAGTCCATCTTTAAGATTTAAAATGGCATTCATTATGTAAATATCGATCGACTTCCAAGTGAGTCCTAAAGGAATTACTTTATAAAATCCCATTTTCTTCATAGGGGTAAAGGAGGGCAAAACAGATCGCGTCCTTTTATCCTTCCACCTGTAAATGATTACTTTAAAAAAAGTTTGAAATACCTTTCAGTTCCTTCTATGGGATTTCAATGAAACAAAATTTTATGTTGGTAGAACATATAAAGAAAAAGCTCAATACTGGGCAAATAAGGTCAAATAACGCTTCACTCAGATGGCTCCGGTTAAATTCAGCGACAGATTTGAGTTTCTAAGGAAATTTCACTTGTGAAAAATGGGATTCCAGACTTTCAAACCGGTGGCTTCGTGTTTTTTTCGATTTTGGGTCCGAATTTTCCCAATGTGCATTGAACGGTTTATATGGAAGACACCCCCCCCCCCCCCCCCCCTCAAAAGGGGCCGCCTCCAAATTGGATTTCATATGAACTAAAAGTTCTCATAATGAATTTCCGTAACAATTATCAGCCTCTTTGAATATATAATGGCTGAGCCTTAAGAAGGTTTTTAAAATGTTCAACCAAAAAAAAAAAGCACACAAAATACGTCCCATTTGGTTTCCCATTTTCAAGTCCGAAAAAAATGTAGGGGAATTTTCCCAAACGTGCGGTGGCTTAAACAGGGGTTCACAGGGATTCACTGGATTCTTAGAAAAAAAAAATCATACAAGATGCGTCCAATTTGGTTGAAAATTTTCAAGTCCGAACATGCTTTTTCTGAAACAATTGAAAACTATAGGTTAATTGACAGTGAAAACAGCCATAACTTGATTTTCCGATGCGAGCGGAGGCTCAAAAAGCCTCCTTAAGATTTCTCAGAAAAAATGACACAAAGTAAGTTTATTTTTGCTCAAAATTTTCAATCCTTAAAAAGTTTTTTATGGATTGTTTACAAAATATAGGTGCATTGGGGGTTAAAAAGTCACTATAAATCTGCTCGTAAGCTTTTTGTTTTAAAGGTAAAATTTGTGTTGTCCAAAAATATAATTTCTTTTAAAAAAAATGTATCAACCATAGGTGTACCCAACTCTATAAGCACTAAAGGTTTGCATTTTGCACTATATCAGCACATTATCACCCTCGCACTATTCCCCTTTTAATTTTTTTTGCTTCAAACTTTAACATTTGATAGGGTTTCGAGCCTTTTGTCCTAGACTGGCTCATTCTTGGAAAACGACCCTAATTTTTAAATATCAAATTAAATCAAATCAAATTAAATTTAACTCAAAAATCAACAAAACTACAGTAAAACTATATAATAATATATGAGGAAAAAAGCTGAACTGTCACATAAATCAACCTGCAGCTTCTGAACGCATTGATTTCATCAAGAAGGGTGTTTGTTTGTAAGCCTTCGAAAAAAATAGATATTTCTGTATTGTGTTTCTGTTCGGTTTCGTTTAAAAGATCCATCCAAAGTCGTTCAATCCTAGTATGTAGAAATAATTTGAGAGGATTTTTTTGGTCAATCACCTTAAAGCATCGTTGAAAAAGATAATAAAAAACTACTGTTGTCTAAGCTTGTTAACGAGAAAAAGTTCTTGTTCATGTTGAAAAAAGGGGAATTTCGACTGGTTTTCGAACTTTTTAACTCAATGCAATTTCATGCTATGTGCATTTTACAAAATTTAAAAATTGAGTTTTTAGATCGAAATTATTTCAAATCCTGGAATATTAATCGTGATACAATCCTTATCTTCCACAGTTTTCTTTCTGCTCTTGTAAATGTTTATAAAAATATTCGATTAATTTATCGAATATTCAGTAAAATACTATGATTTTTTTTCCCAGTTTTCGGAAAGTTTTATGAATGGGATGACAAAAGAATCCGGGCTTATTGCCTGGTAAAAAGATAAGTATGGCGGATTCTGTTTATAAATTCAATCTTTTGGCTTTACTGTAAAATTTTTTTCAGAATTCCCTTTTTTTCTGAAACAAATTGCTAATATGAAGAAAAATATCGACCGGACGTTTTATCTACGGTTTTGGATTGATTTTTGACAAAGGTTTAGATCCCCTGAAAAGAATATTTTTCTGCTCCATAAAAGGGCGTTTCATTTATCTATCGATCACGTATTGTCCTAATTTGGATATTCTGAATACAAGAAAATGGGATCAAGTCAACTCCCTTTCTGTTTGAAAGGATATATCAACAAGGTTCATTTTCAATGACTTTTATTTATTTAAGATTCTTTCTTCATTTTACCTTCTTTTACATGAAAATTGAGGTATTCTGTTTCAGGGATACTTTAAAATTTATATGAGATTCAGGTTTTTGAATAAGTGATTCACGTGCGTGAAATAACCGTATTGGTAAAACGAATAACTACCGGAGTCGAGGCAATGTTGCTATACTTGTTGACCAGGTCGGCGACACTTTGTACATCGGTTCCAAATTTCCTATCGAACGGATATCCCATGGCCTGAGCATCCGGATACTTTTTACCTCGCAGCCCACAGAACGAATGCGAGTCGTTGCAACCTTGAGTTCTGCAATAAACAACGTTCTAAGTTAAGAATTTCTAGGAGGAAAATCATTAACATACTCATCGAAGTCAATAACGACATCCTTGGTATAGTCGGAAACCATTACGCAAAGAGTGTAACCAATACCGGATGTTGAACCTTTCGGAATGAGAAGATGAGCCGGCCAGCCGCAGTTGCAGAACCGGAAATCGTCTCTTCCCGATTGGTTCGATTGCGAAATATTACGGAAGGATCGCTCGTATGGAATGGTCACACTGGAGTCCAGCGATTTACGGGTGATGTTGTTCACCCCAGGATTAACTGAAAAAAAAAAATAGTAGAAATGTTAACTTTTTTCTATCGAATTGTAGTCCGCAAAAATGGTTACGGGAAACTTTGAACGTGTCCAATTCCAATGAGAAACGTCTTTGATCTTCGAAAGATAAAGCTATTCCTTTTTCATTAACCGTTGGTAAAAGGTAAATCCGGACCGTTCCCAATCGAGGGCTGAAATAAAGAATACGATAAGTGCTTTACTGAAAACAAGCTAAGTTTTTCAAACTTTACCTGCTTTCGCCATTAAGAACCTGTATTTGGAACACGAATGGCGCATTTTGAAGATGGGTAAAGGTGGCAAATACGTTACCAGATGGTCCAAAATCTAGCCCGGTGCCGAGATCAACCTGGCTTCGTTGCCAAAACGTCAACAAAGTATTGTCCGCAGCACTTTGACTCGTTGGAGAACTCTGTACCTTGGCAACTACTTTAGCCACTTGGATATTCGAGTATGATAGTTCGGAAGCCGTATAAGGAACAAGACGATTCTTGTGACGACGGAAGACATCATCCACGAAAGTGTGCCACCGGAAGAAAATCGGATCCCGACAGGCCGTTGTCGTATCTCCCATGATTCCGAACGATTCCAGATAAGTTGCCCGGGGGTCATGAATGGCGGCCAACAACACGTGGCCAAGGTTGTGGAAATCGCCATAGTCGGGATTCGGGGTAATTGTTGAACTTTCCACCATGTTGCCGACATAGTCGATACCCTTCTTGTTGTCCAAATTTATTCTGGTTCCTACGGTCTGAATTCAGAAGAAAACAATAGATAGAGAGGGAAAAAAAGGAATATAAATAAACCACGGACAATTGTCACAATTTTTTTCGTGTACAATCCTCGCCTTATGGTTTATACTTACATTGGTTATGGACCCAGCATCAATGGCACTGGTAACTGCTTTGATGTCATTTTCAACATCGGAAATCCTCACCATCAGCCCATCACGCGAAACGTCACTTAGCGCCATATTGGGATATCGAGACGGAATCGACCGACCAGTGAACGATTGGATCATCTTCGGATAGTACGCCGGCGTGATAAGACTTCGCAGATTGCTGAGCGGTTCAACGCGAGCCAATCCATTTGAGAATCTGTGCAAATTGTAGTGACCCATCATCTGGGTGTGCATGTAGTAGAACAGCTCACCCCGTCGATCCTTATTGACCACCGAGATTGGCCCGAAGGCCGGATAAACCAGGTGCCAGTGCCAGTGATGCAGATTTAACCCAATGTCCTCCCGGAAGTAAGCTACGGCCTGCTCCGGTTCGCTATTGCTTGCCGTGTAGTTCATCGGAATTTCAACGGCCATCCGATTACCTGGATCAACTGCTCTGCCTTCTTCCATCAGTTTGGTCATAACAACGGGATCGGCGAACTTTTCCGGGAATGTCTGCAAAGCCGATGGAATTGCCACCTTCCTGGTGTCTTTCCGATGTTGAACGGCCACCGAAAGGGCATATTGGAATAGATCCGGATTCAGTCGGGATCTACAGTAGGCAGCCAAACCCAACATATCGTCAACATCCGGCTGGTCCATAAACATCTCCACCAGTTTTCCCGCAATTTCCCGATGAGCTTTACCGAACAACGTAAAAGGTCCACGTCTCGGAATCTCCAAGGCAAACGAAATGTCAGGCTTTCCGACATCCTTGACCGGAACTCGAATGGGGGCATCGGCACCGAAACGTTCGGCCAAAGCCTGACCAATTGGACGATAGCGTTCCCTCAAAGTGTTCTCCGGTAGATCGTAATACACCTTGCCACTGCTTTTGGTCACGAACAGAGGCTCTCCCGGTCGCTGGAACAGTCCGGAGAATTTCGTTTGGACACCAAGCCGTTTCTTTTCCATTGTTCGTTGCTATCGGTAATATGCTTCGGAGAGATGCGGTAACTGATGAATTAGATTCCGTTCCTAGCGTTTATAAGCGCATCCAAAAACTTTCAAAATGACTACAAAATGCTGCTCATTATGCGAATTTGAACGGTGGCCTTGTAGTTTGCGGTTTTCGCTAACCATGACCAGACGCATTATGCAATATATTGAAATCTTCCTACTCAAGCTTGAGGTCGGTTAATTTTTGGCAATTGCATACGTCTTACTTAAAAAAAAGTAAAACTCGGGCTTTATTTCGTTTTTTATTAACAACAGGAATGTTCATATTTTTTTTTGTTTTATTAAATAATTTCACAAAAACACAGTTTCACTACCAAACACATAAAATATTTATGCACTATGATTGTAATTTGCAATCTGTCTTTTTTAAACCGATTTCAAGAAAATTGTTGAATGAGGTCTGGTCGAAACAAGTAGAAATAGATTGACTGATGATCACCTGTCTCTTTCCAATCGACTTCGATCGATTTCTACCAGGTCGAAACGAATCCTGCTATCGAGTTGGATCGGTTTTGACTAGTTTCAACCAGTGGTCCGAATATCACTCATTTTCAATGAATGTTCCTGATTGCACTTCGCAACTGAACGAATAGCGATCGGGTTTTGTTATTGATTGCTACTGGACCTATCCGATCATCGTTCGTTCTATTCATCGCTAACATATAGATCACCTCGCACGATGCTTGCTGTCAAAACAGTGCAGCACTATCATCCAATTGGAATCTCACCAAAGAGCGATGCATATGGCGAATCATGTTCGTCTAGGATCAGGAGTGAATGGTTCAGGAAGTGAGTGAGTGATACATTCAACCGATCATTAGCAAATGTTGTTTGTTTTTAAACATAGCCAATTAATAAATTTATTTGAATTTACAGCGTTTTTTACACCAGTAAGAATAAAATCAAATTGTAGTTGTCTTTGTGAGGGAAAGATGTTCACTTCCGCCGTGTTTTCGATTTCAAAAAAACCAGGCGGATACTGAGTGAGTGACATTCAGAATGGATCAGTTTGTATCTCCCTCATCTCTGATATGCGATGTTTGCAAAATCGATGATTCTGAATGATGCGACTCGGTTTGCATAGCTGAGTGGAGCGCTGATCGAGATTGCATACCAGTCGGGCGAAGCAGTTGCGAGAGGCGCTTTCCTATTATACAGTCAGAATGTTTCAAATAAGAAACGTATCCTGAGTGTTTATTTTGATTGATTTTCTGACCATTGGTTTCAACTTGCTTCGTTCAACAACGACCGGATTAGTTTCGACCAGAACATTGGCCCATTGAACAACTATCAGTTGACAGAAGCCAGTTGAATCCAATTTTTACTTACGATTGAACGAAGCTAAAATGTTCAGTTATCTATAACAACATATTAACGCCTTTGAAAATAATTAACAGACATGGAAAATTCAAAGAATACAAGGATAAGTGAAACATGCTTCATATTTTTCCTTTTCGGTTATGTTAAAATAGTTTCTTCAGTGCTTGGTTTTTAATGCATTCATTATACAGATATTAAATACTCATGGTTACTCATGGCATCATTAAGAGTACATTACATTTCTTGGGGCTCTCGGAACCAAAGTAGGGGGAACATGCTCTACTATTCCTCGCCTAAGCGAGTCGTGAATTTGCCATGGAAATCATGAACATTTTGAGTAAATAACGAGTGTACTCGTTGAAGAAAAGTATTTAAATAAATGCAAGTCATTTTTATTTACTTAAATTCATTGAGATGTTTTCAAAACTTGATTTTGAAAAACAATATTCGATGCCACAGAACTATGTTGCACGCGTTCAGCAGCAGAACACACGAAAGCAGCCGGAGACTGAAAACACACTAATACTAAAAGACATTTTGACTTGAAGGTAGAATTAATTTTTAAGAAATAATTCTGCCAAAATAAATAAAGATTTGTTTTTTTTTATTTTCCATGAGTGGCGCATCAAATCATGTGCATACCCATAAACAGCAAATGTTACCGTGTTTAGTATGCATTTTTAGCATATAATCAAAATTTATATTCTCCTCTAGCGATGTTTCAGAACATATGGTCTTATTTATTTTATTTTGTGCTTGGTGATACCTTGTTCAAAGTGCTTAAAAAATTCCAAGGAAATAAAAGACAATTAAATCGAGACATTTTTTACATTACAGGTGTATTTTAAGGATTGGTAAATTCATTTTTACCATGGCAAATTGCAGCATTTTAACCAATTTCTTAGTATTTTGCAGGCTTTCATGCACCAACAGGGTTAGATGCGACATATACATACCACAAAAATTATTCAATTTGGGGGGTGTGAGAGTGGGGTATCTTGGGCCACTTTTTTTCTTTGCTTCATAACTTCTTTATTATAAAAGATAAAAAGAAAAAAAAAAAGAAAAGGAAAGGTTTTCTACATTTTTAAGGTATCATTAGGCATTTTTTTAAATTTTTAAATACATTAATTTCCCGAGTTCTGACTTCTGACTGTTTTAAAAGAAGTTTTTTTTTGTGGATTTTGAAAAACTAGGGGAAAACTTGGGCCACCAACTCTTAGTTGACTAGATAACGTGCAAAGTTTATGAGTCGATCGAAAACTGAAATTTCAAAATTCATTCAGTTATTTTAAAGTGATTTCAGATGAGGAAATAAAAAAGAGAGTGTTGTATGATCTAATAATTCTTAAAACCTGGCTCGCGAACGTTTCGGCCAAAATCTTTATATAGGATTTTTATTCGTCTCTATCGCATTGGAAAAAATGGACCAAATATTTTTCCCAACTCTTTATTAGGCATAGGAAAACTTTGCAGGTAGGAAAACATATTTTAAGTTCTGAATGTGTATAAAAACACCAAAATATAGGTGACCCAAGATACCCCACAAAATGTGGCCCATGATTCCCCACAAGCTTTGATTTGCAAATTGGTTCCGTTGGTGTGACTTATTTGTTTATTTGTTTATTTATTTTTTAATCCATTGAACGACTAGTCTAAATGGATGGGATGGGAAAAGCACAAGGCATAAAAACCCATCGATGAATGTAGCAAATACAATACATGAACGATACAATAGTTTGTCAGGATATTTAAAACTAGTTTTAGGGATTTTACATAACACATTAAATATAGTGGATCAGAAAATAAAAGTAACGATAAGTTCTAACATCAAGTACTACAATAAAACGATATCATCTTAACATTGAAGCCCGTAAGCGGTTCACAAACATATCCGGGGTCATATTAAAATCAAATTCGCTAAATTTATCATTAAACACTACACAAATTGCACGGATAGGCTCGTTCTGGTCGTAAAGTGTACGATGAAAACCAAGCCGAAGGAATTCGCGACTTCTTAGTTGTCTAGGCATCACGTTGAAGTCAATCCTCTCAAGAATGTTTGGTGCATCAATGCTTCCGAGCAGCAATTTTCCAACGAAGGCCGCTTTCATGTATTCTCGTCGATCAGCAAGGGTATCCAGTTCCAACCAAGAGCAACGTTGCGTATATGAGGGAGATTGTTCCGGAATCGGCCACGGGCGAAGCCGTAGTACTGAGCGGGTAAACTTAGATTGAACGGATTCGATTCTGTGAATCCAGTTGGCGTGACTAGGGCTCCAGATGACTGCCGCTGACTCAAGATGCGGGCGAACCAAGGCACAATACAAAGTCCGTAAGCAGCGTAATTTGGTAAATTCTCTGGTAGTTCGCAAAATAAAACCCAAATTCCGGTTCGCCTTAGCTACTACATGGCTCAAGTGATGTTCAAATGTCATTTTGGAGTCCAGTATTACACCTAGATCCTTTATTACAGGAACTCGTTCAAGTGGGGAACCTTGGAGTGTGTAATTCCAAATCTCCGGATTCTTCTTCCGTGTAAAGCTGATGACGTTACATTTCTCCACACTGACTGTTAAGCAATTCAGATCGCACCACACCATGAATTTGCTCAACAAGTGCTGCAACTCCAAGCAATCGCTAAAGCTTTCAATCTTTCGATAAATTTTCAGGTCATCAGCGTAAAGCATTCTGCAGCCCGATGGAAGAGAATATGTGACGTCGTTAAAATAAATGCAGAACAGGAGCGGTCCGATATTGCTTCCTTGGGGCACTCCGGAGTTATTCTGGAACACGAAAAACTCTTCATTGCCCAGCCGAACAGTGAGAGAACGATTAATCAGGAATGATTCGAACCAACGACCAAGGCCTTCGCCAAGCCCAAGATATTGAAGTTTCGCTAGGAGCAAACGGTGGTCAATTCGATCGAATGCGGCTTTGAGATCAGTGTACACTGTATCAACTTGACCCCCTTTTTCCATAGTGCGGATGCATAATGAAGTAAACTCCAATAGGTTCGTGTTTATCGAACGCCCAGGAAAAAATCCGTGTTGATCGACCGAAATGTAAGACTTTGCAGCGGTGAAAAGTCTTTGTGACACCAAAATTTCTAGCACTTTCGAACAGGCACACAGGGATGTGATTCCTCTATAGTTCAATACGTTGTTCTTGTTGCCTTTCTTGTGAACAGGGAACATCCATGACTTTTTCCAAGCACTTGGAAATTTTCCAGTTCGAATAGAGAGGTTGATGATCACTAACAGTGGCATCCATAGGGCATCGATACAATTTTTCAAGATGTTGGCCGGAATTCCATCGGGCCCTACAGTAGACGACAATTTAAGCTTTGCTATAGCCGCTTTAACTTCTTCCTCCGAGAAATGGATTGATACTAGATTAACCATATTGCTGGGAACGTTACGTAAGGCTCTTTCAATTTTAGAAGATGTGGCCTGCGATGAAGTGAATACGCTAGCAAAGTGTTCGGCCAAAAGGTTACATGTTTGTCCCAAATTCGTCGATTTACGCTCGCCTAGAAGCATCTCCGTAGGTAATCCTGTTTCCTTTCGCTTTTCGTTGACAAACGACCAAAAACGTTTTGGGTTATGCTTTAGCATCCGCTGCATGCGCTCAATGTGTTGGGAATATCTTATTCGATTGTAGCGCTTATAATTACTGCTTGCAATGTTGAATTCTCGTTTATTGATTGCATTTTTTTGCACGGGAAAAACGTTTAATTGCGGTAGCTCTTTTCCGTTTCAGCAAACGCAAATGTGCATCGGACCAAGGAGGTTTACGAACAGGTCGCTTCAGCGGAACGTGCTCACGAAATGATTCGTGCAATGCAGAAGTAAAGAAATGTACAGCCTCATCAATGTCAGTAGCGCTTTCGATAAACGACCAGTTTTTCTGAAATAGTATTTCGGATATTTGTGCGAAGTTCGCTCTGCGGAAGTTCAATGAGCATGTGTCAGTTGTACTTTGGAACGGAGGTTCCATCAAAAATTTCATCAAAAATTTCTTTTCTACGTGGAAGATCATGACAAAGCTAAGATCATAAGCGTATGAGCATTAGACCGCTGCAAAAATGCCTTTTTGCTCCCAAGTTTTTTTCGATGCCTTTTGGGTCACCAAGCATCAGTGTAAAATTTGAAATGATTTGGTTGATTCCTGATTTAGCGCAACGCGTTTCAATTTTGTTTGAACTTTTACTTGGAAGAAGAAATTTTTGCACATAAAATCATTCAGAAAATTCAAATAAGCTTTAAATGAAATCGGTCTTTAATTTTTGGTTTTGACTATTTTTAAGCTTTATTTTTTGCTTACATGACATGCAGTTCAGAATTTCATGAAAAAAGTTATAACCATTTCAAAATAAAAAATCTGAATCCATTGAAAAGTATTCAAAATTGGCAGACTTTACTTTGCTAGAGCTGTTAATAATTGCATGAAATGTTTTTGCAAAGGCTTTATACATCAATAAACTCTCTGGAAATGCAAAACAGTTTTTTGAGATTTTTTATTTCTTTTTATTTCTTTTTATTTCAGCTTTCAAACAAGTCAAAAATGATATAATTAATTAAATGAATTTTGAAAACAAAAATTTTATATATGTAACATTGAATATCTTTTCTGGGGTACAATTTAGGTTGATGCTTTGTTTACGCAAAACGATGACGATGACAGTTGGATTGAGATTTTTATCTCCACACACAGCTGAGATATTTAGAGTGGCCCACGTCTCCCCATGGCCCACGTTACCCAACTCTCCCCTAATCATTTTATGTATGTATGTTTGTAGATAATCCACCATGGGTGCACGGATTCGCCGCAGTTTCGCGAACGTATACGCTAAATTGCATTCTTTAAATTATTAGTTCGGCCAATTTCCAATGCAAATCACCATATACCCGACACCATGCTTCAAAGAGGCGTCTGGGGTTGAGGGTGGACCCAAATGGACCTCAAGGAACCCATATAAAAAAAATATTTTTTTTTCTAAAAAAATCCCCAGGTCAGGGGCGGCGTGCAACAACAACCGAGCGTCTGTTCTCCAGATCAGGGGCGGCTCAAACAGCGTCTGTCTCACAGCGAGTGGCTGTATTTATGTAATGCGGCTCCCGCCAGCTAAGTCCAAGATAGCAGCCCCATCGCGGTATAGGGACTTTGGGCTAACAACCTACTGTTCCCGACTAAAAATTGTTACGGAATCCGAAAGAAATGACCGACCTGGAACTTTGGCGACGACTTTTAGCATGAAAACACGGACACGAATTGGAACTTGGAACGTTTTAACCCTTGCCCAACAAGGCAAACTGGAACAACTTGCTAGAGAGGCTAGCCGCCTCAAGCTTGAAATTCTGGGACTGAGCGAAGTCCGTTGGCCTAACACTGGAAAACACAAGACACAGTCCGGGCAAGTCCTGCTTTACTCTGGCATACGAGGAGAACATGCTACTCGGGAACGAGGAGTTGGTTTCCAGTTAAGCCCGCAGGCCTACGCGGCCCTCATTAGGAGAGAACCGAGAAACGAAAGAATAATCGTAGCCAGATTTAGAACACGGGTTAGAAACCTCCAGTGTTATGCGCCTACTGACGTTGCCGACTTGCAGGAGAAAGAGCAGTTTTGCAGTCAACTGAATAGCGTGGTAGAGAAAATTCCGAAGGGTGACATTCAAATCCATTTGGGCGACTTCAACGCAAAGATTGGCTTCGACAATCTAGACCTTGAGCGCATCATGGGGCGCCATGGTCTGGGACAGATGAGTGAAAACGGAGAGCTGTTTGTAGAATTTTGTGGCAATAACAACATGGTGATCGGTGGATCGCTCTTCCCCCATCGACCAACACATAAGGTCACTTGGGTATCCCGAGATAGCCGAACAGAAAATCAAATTGACCACATCTGTATCAACCGAAAATGGATAAGAAGCCTTCTTGATGTCTGCAACAAACGAAGCGCAGACATTGCATCTGACCATCACCTCGTCCTTGGCGAAATACGACTGAGAGTTGCGCGTGTCCAACGGCGCGAGGAGAAAGTCGGGTGTCGGTACGACGTCCGCCGGTTGGAGAATCCAGAGGTGAAAAGGGCATATGTTGAACAGCGGGAATCCCGAGCCTCGGAATTGCCGACAGACGGAACAGTCGAAGAACAGTGGTGTGGAATCAAGAATGCCTTTATCACGACGAGCCATGGTACTCTCGGTAAAGTTTGTGGAAGAAGGAGTGAATGGATGTCGGATGAAACTTGGAGGATGGTCGATGAACGGAGAAAGGCGAAAGTCGGAATTGAGTAGGCATGTACCGGGTCAGCCAAAGCAGCCGCCCGCTTACGATATGCGGAGCTGGAAAAGGCGGTTAAACGAGCTTGTAGACGAGACAAGAGAGCCTGGACAAACTCCCTTGCCGAAGAGGGAGAAAGAGTCACCGCCAATGGAGATATCCGATTACTTTATGACATTTCTCGCCGCCTCAGTGGTGCAAGGACTAATGCAAGAATGCCGCTAAAAGACCGAGCAGGTCAGATATTGACCGATCGAACAGATCAGCTCAAACGATGGACTGAGCCTACGAACAACTCTTCCGAGTCACGAATAGCGATGGCCAACAGAATCCGCAGCTCGAAGCGCCAACAGTAAGTCGCATAAATGGCGTCAACTCGGAAGCGCCCTCGCTGGCTGAAATAGAAGCTGCAATAAAAAACGTGAAATTCAACAAAGCACCTGGGATCGATTGCTTCCCTGCTGAAATGCTGAAAGCCGACCCTGCCCTGTCAGCACAAATGTTGCACCGTCTTTTCGCTGACATCTGGGATACTGAAACATTCCCGGCCGACTGGATGCAGGGTATCCTCGTAAAGGTCCCGAAGAAAGGAGACCTCACAGAGTGCGGTAACTGGCGAGGCATAACGTTGATCTGTACAACCCTCAAAGTACTCTGCAAAGTGATCCTGAACAGGATCCAGGAGAAAATCGACGCTACACTCCGACGGCAACAAGCTGGATTCCGATCCGGACGATCATGTGTGAACCACATCACAACACTACGAATCATACTGGAACAAATCAACGAATTCCAGGACTCTCTTCTGCTGGTGTTCGTTGATTTTGAAAAAGCATTCGACCAACTTAACCATGAAAACATCTGGGCGGCTCTAAGGCAACGAGGGGTCCCAGAAAAACTAGTACATCTCATCGAAGCACAGTACGAGGCATTTTCGTGCAAGGTCTTGCACGACGATGTTTTGTCCGAACCAATCCCAGTAACTGCTGGAGTGAGACAAGGATGTATCTTATCACCGCTTCTTTTTCTCATCGTAATGGATGAGATTCTGACTGGATCGATCGACTGGGCACCGAACCGAGGATTGCCGTAGAATTCTTCGACAATGGAGCAACTGAACGACCTTGATCTGGCTGACGATATTGTTTTGCTCGCCAAACACAACCAGATATGCAGAGCAAACTCGACGACCTCACCGAAAGTTCCAAGGCAACAGGTCTCAAAGTCAATGTCGGAAAAACAAAGTCGATGGAGATCAACACAGCAAATCCCTCCAGTTTCATGGTAGCTGGGCAACATGTTGAGACAGTGGAGTGCTTCCAGTATCTTGGTAGCCAGATAACGCCTGATGGTGGTACCAGGAAAGACATCGAAACCCGGATCAGAAAGGCCCGTTTCGCATTTGCAAATCTCCGAAACATCTGGCGGTCACGCCAGATCTCTCTACGAACGAAAATCCGAATCTTCAACTCAAACGTCAAATCCGTATTGCTGTACGGGTGCGAAACTTGGTGCACATATGCGGTAACGACGCGAAAACTGCAAGTATTTGCAAACCGCTGCCTGCGGAATATCATCCACGCTTGGTGGCCTGGCAATTGGATCTCGAATGAGGAACTACATCGCCGGTGTCATCAAAGGGCGCTAAAAATCGAGATTCAGGAACGTAAGTGGAGATGGATTGGGCACACGCTGCGAAAAGATGAAAAAGAGATTGGCAGAGAGGCGCTAGACTGGAATCCAGAAGGACATCGAAGGAGAGGCAGATCCAGAAACTCGTGGCGGCGAAGCCTAGCCGCTGAAAGCCGAACTGTCGACGAGAATCTTGACTGGGACCAGGTGAAGACGCTGGCTCCGGATCGTCAACAGTGGAGGTCTTTTACCACGGCCCTATGCACCGGAGGATCGGCACGGTATCATTGAGTAAGTAAGTACCAAAATTCGATAAAATCGGATTATTCTTCAGTGATTCATTAAAACCATCTTTTCCCTGAATTCTATTTTTTTTAAATTGAGGATTTCTTTCTTGCTTATCAGAATAAAAAATCGATTGCATTATTTTTTTTATTTAAAAAATGAATTATAAGTTTCACATTCAATTGATCAGCAATATAGTTTTCCAAAACAATGGGGCCAGCCTCAAGATTCACGTGCGCGCAATAACCGTATTGGTGAATCGAATCTGCACCGGAGTTGATGCAATGTTACTATACTTCCGGGTCAAATCAGCCACACTTTGCACGTCGGTTCCGAACTTTCTATCGAACGGATATCCCATGGCCTGAGCATCCGGATACTTCTTACCACGTAAGCCGCAGAACGAGTGGGTATCGTTGCAATCTTGAGTTCTGCAATGAACAAAAATTTCAGTAAAGGTCTTGCTTTATCTTGGGAAAAATTCACTTACTCATCAAAGTCGATAACCACATCCTTAGTATAGTCGGAAACCATAACGCATTGGATGTAACCGATACCAGCTGGAGAACCCTTTGGAATGAGAAGATGGGCAGGCCAGCCGCAGTTGCAGAACCGGAAGTCGTCGTTTCCCGCTACAGTAGATTGTGAAATATTACGGAAGGATCGCTCATAGGGAATGGTAACACTGGAGTCCAGTGATTTACGGGTGATGTTGTTGACACCAGGATTAACTGAAAAAGAGGTAGAGATGTTAACTTTTTTTTTGTTTTCTTGTAAATAACTACAAAAATAGTTACGAGAAACTTTGAACGTGTCCAACTCCAATGAGTATTTTCTCTGCTCTTCGAAAGATAAGGCTGTTCCCTTTTCGTTAACCGTGGGTAAAAGGTAGATACGGACAGTTCCTAATCGAGGACTGAAATATAGAAAACGTCAATCATCTGAAATCAAGCTCAGTTGTTCAAACTTTACCTGCTTTCGCCATTGAGAACTTGTATCTGGTACACGAACGGCGCATTTTGAAGATGAGTAAAGGAGGCAAAAATACTACCAGTGGGTCCAAAATCAAGCCCGGTGCCGAGATCAACCTGGCTCCGTTGCCAGAACGTTAGCAAAGTATTGTCCGCGGCACTTTGACTCGAACTCTGCACTTTGGTAACCACTTTCAAAACCTGGATGTTCGAGTAAATCAGCTCGGCAGCCGAGTAGGGAGCTAACTTGTTCTTGTGACGACGGAAGACATCATCAATGAATGTGTGCCAACGGAAGAAAATCGGATCCCGACAGGCCGTCGTTGTGCCACCCATGACTCCGAACGATTCCAGATAAGTCCCTTTAGGGTCGTGAATGGCAGCAATCAGTGCATGACCGTTGTTATGGAAGTTGCCATAGGCGGTATTCGGGGTGATTGCCGAGGCCTCTACCATGTTGGCCACGTAGTCGATGCCCTTCTTGTTGTTCAGGGAGATTCTCGTTCCGTCGGACTGCAATTTAAATGCAAAATGACATATTGTGAATATTTTGGAATAGTGGCTGAATCATGAAGAATATTTTAAGACAAACTTATGGTTTTATATATTTAAAATTATCAAAAAACGGTTTTCTGGGATGAAAAAAACCATTTAAAACTGCTATGTTTCAAAGGAAAAAATGTTGCAATTGTTTTTCTTCATGGTTTTTTAAGAAGTTATCTGGGTTCTGTCCAAGTTTTTCTGGATATTTCTTGGATTCCGGGTTGAAAATTTTGAAATCAAAATTATAATAAGAGTCCATTCTTAAAAAAAAAAACTGTATACTCACAGTGGTGATGGACCCAGCATCAATGGCGAGGATAACCTCTTTGATGGCATTTTCAACATCAGCAATCCTCACTACCACCGTATCCCGCATCACATCACTGAGCGACATATTGGGATACCGGGACGGAAACGAACGACCGGTAAACGATTGGATCATCTTGGGGTAGTAAGGTGGCATCAGGGGCTGCCGCAAGCTGTTGAGTGGCTCAACCCGTGACATTCCATTTGAGAATCGGTGCAGATTGTAATGAGCCATCATCTGGGTATGCATGTAGTAGAACAGCTCACCTCGACGATCTTTGTTGACCACCGCGATTGGTCCGCGGGCCGGATAGACCAGATGCCAATGCCAGTGGTGCAGATTCAGTCCGATGTCCTCCCGGAAGTAAGCCATCGCCTGTTCCGGTTCATTGTTGCTGGCCGTGTAGTTCATGGGAATTTCGACGGCCATCCGATTACCCGGATCAACTGCTCTGCCTTCTTCCATCAGTTTGGTTATTACTACGGGGTCAACGAACTTTTCCGGGAAAGTGTGAAGAGCCGACGGAATTGCCACCTTCCGCGTGTCTTTCCGATGTTGAACGGCTACCGAGAGAGCGTACTGGAACAGTTCCGGATTCAGTCTAGATCTACAGTAGGCAGCAAGACCCAAAAGATCCTCCGCATCCGGTTGGTCCATAAACATCTCTATTAGTTTTCCTGCAATTTCCTGATGAGTATCAGCAAACAACGTAAATGGTCCACGTCTCGGAATCTCCAAAGCGAACGCAATATCCGGTGTTCCAACATCCTTAACCGGGACCCGAGTTTGAGCATCGGCTCCGAATCGTTCGGCCAAAGCCTGACCAATTGGGCGGTACCGATCTCTTAGAGTGTTCTCTGGCAAATCGTAATAAACCCGGCCACTACTCTTGGTCACAAACAAAGGTTCTCCTGGCCGCTGGAAGAGACCGGAGAATTTCGTTTGGACATCTAGGCGTTTCTTTTCCATTGTTCGTTGCAATCGGTAATGCGCTTCTGGGAGATGCAATGACTGATGAATTTTGCCGGATTTCAAACGCTTATAAACGCATCCAAAAATTCTTACAATGAGTGCAAAATGCAGGTCATTATGCGAAATTGAACGATGGCCTTGTAGTTTGCGGTTTTCTGTTAATCATGACCTGACGCATTATGCAACGTATATGTATGTTGGAGATTCGGGACCAAATCGTGCAATCGGTTCAATTTCGGCGATTGCATTTGTCTTGCTAAAAATAAACTTAACTTATTGTCCCGTGACCAAGTGATAAAACTGTTGCTTTGTGTTGATTGTGATTGGTATCACGTTTTGGATGGTTCGACAAGGTTGATGCACCTAACAGTAGACAGACAGAACAATTTAGCTTAATTTGTATTATATTTACAGTATTCGTTTCCTGGCATATTTCCCGGGAATTCCCGTAAATTTTCCCGGACAACGGAACGACCGGAAATGGGCACTCTAATTATATTTGAAAGGGATTTTTGTCTTGCTTATGCTTATGTTTATGATACAAACACAGCCAGAACTTGTCAGCATCCCGGTAAGTAGTAAAAGTACATTTACTCATCTTAACTCGGCCGGGCTCACTATGCAGTATGGGACTAGTTTTCATGATTATAAAATGTTTTGAACATTCACGTTGGAAGCAGATTTTCTAAACTTTTATCAACGTTTAATCAAACCACATGTTTCGGATTATTGGGCACCATCATCTCTGGCCATTGACCTTGGACAAAGCGCTTTACTCGCTCTTGAAAATAAATAAATAAAAAATCATCTCACAGTTCCATACGCATGCTTGTCCAACACCTCGCAAACAGAACAGAGCCGAGAACGAATTACACTTTTATCATTTCGGTTTCCGAGTGCACTGCTCAGCCGATCAACGTTCACTTATCTTTTTGCCGAGTGCGCCCGATTGCGGTTGCTCTGACGGTCGGGTGGACGTCGCTCGCTCTAAAGAAAAGAGAAGGAGCTGGCTAGAAAATTGTGCTCTAGCGACGCTGCTGTGCCGCTCAGTGTATCAAGCCAGAAAGATTTCAATGCAGGAATGTTTTCTTCAAAAAAGCCGTTATGCAGTGCGGAACAGTGCATCAGTTGAAGAGGTCCAATGTAGGTTTATGTATGAACTATTTTTGTACGTAGCCGGGCCGGGCACTTCCTGGCAAATTATTTGAAAAACATGGTGAAAACCGGGCAAATAATCTGAAATTCTCCATTCCATAAACCCAGCAATATCCGGCCAAATCTGAGGAAATTCCAGACATTCACCTAGTGAAGAAAAACGACTTACATTTTTTTGTCGCAACACATCAGCAGTGTCAAATTTATGTTTAAAGCATACGAAGGAAAGTTTTGGTTTGATGTTTGATGAAAAAAACTTTCACAAATCCAATTTTTGACAAACAATTTTAAACTGAATTTGATTTTCTTGTTTCATTTTCCAAATAATGTGGATGAAACTGGGCAAAATCCAAGTAGCTTTTTCACAATATCCGGGCATCCGCAAATTGCTGTTTACTTAGGTTTATGTGCTCTTGATATCGTACGTGGGAAGCATTAATTTACAAAAGCAGCAATTCGAAAAGTAACATTTACTCAAATTATCCAAAAATCTTTGCCTTTTAAACAAACCGTGAACATTACGCAAGAATCTGGGACAAATTTAAGTAATAAAACTTCAAAACTTTCACAAATAGTAAAATTTAGGATTTATCTTCCTTAACCGCTACGCTTTTGATATTTTTCGACCGAAGAAAGCTATCGTAGCTAATCATTTGTCCTGGTGCAGAACATCATTCTAGAGGAACTCGCTTAGGAATGAAAAGATAGGTGTTTTGGGCAAAGTTGTTAATTTGCATACTTTGGTATAAAATTTAAAGGTGAGAGATTTAAAAATAGCGCGATAATAACAATAACTTTTTGTAGCGCATTTTTCAAGTATTTTTTTTTATTCAACCGTATCTTCTTGGGTTAAGATTGTAGAACTTTGATATGTTAAGCAAAGTTGTGTATTTTGTTGGGATAAATAACTTTGTAGAAGAAACTTAAGCGCTAATATGCTAAACAAGAAAGTTATGATTTATATCTCGCTATTGGTGGACTTTTAAACTTTATATTTCATATAAAAATATGCGCTTTATTATACAGAACAATGTTGTCGAAAACACCAGCATTCTATCTTAACTACCTTTGGCGTTATTAATTTAGTTCCGTTAGATTTATATTCTGCATTGTAAACTCTGACGCACTTCCAAACATCGATCCAGGCGCAACCGATGAAGACAAACCGAGTTTTCTGTAAAGCTTCTCTTTCACCCGAGTGCGAACGAATTTATCTGCACCGGGACGCACTTCATCAGTTTGCTTGCTTCTCTTGCCCACACTTGGGTGGACGCTTGGTCGCTCTGGTGGTAACTGAGAATTTTTTTAAGATTATCCGTTTGGGAAGAGCACAGCGAAAAAAATACACGCTCTTACTCTGAACGGGCAAATCTGAGGAGCGATGCCAAGCATGTCCATACGTATCCATGTTTATAAAGTTTTCGAAATGTTAACGTTGGAAGAACATTTGCTAAAATTTACTGTGCTTCTTGATGGTGATCCTTGTGAATTTGTCCTTCTTTGGATGGAAATGAGGTTTTTCTGCACAGAAATCCAAAATATAGCGGTAAAAATTTAATCAATTGATAAATTGTAAATGTATCAAATCTTGTACTGAACTTTTATTTAGTCAAATTACAAGTTCGTGAACCATCATTTCTGGTCATTGGATTTAGCACCGAAACTCGCTCTTGGAGAAAAAAAATATTGAAAGAAAAATGAAAAAAAGATGTACCACAGAAAATCTTTTGAAATTAGGTCTTCCAATAGATTTTACGCAAAAAATTTGAATGTTTTCAACATTGAGATTAAAATTAAAAATTTGTGACTGTGGCTATACATTCATGACTAAAACAGAATCATAACGAAGAATATAATTTCATATTTCTTAAAAACCTAATGCCACTATAACTTTGACAAAGAAACCCATGATAAACATCTGAAATTTTTAATTTGGCACATGATTTATAAAACAAGCACAAGAAAAAACTTTTGGGGTCCGAGCAAAGATACCGAAGTTCCAGAAATGTCTGTAATTTCACTGAATTTTGAGCATATTTTCATCGCAGAATCTGTGCCATAGAATATAAAATTTTGGGAATATACACAGATTTCATAGATTTTTTAAATTTTTTACGTGGTTCCTTAATTTGAAATTTTGATGTCAATATAAGTCAAGATTGAAAAAAATATGCTAATATTTGTAAGTTTTATTGATTTTCCTAGAAAAAATAAAGTAAAATGAACAAATTTTCATGAATTTGGAATGAAACTTAAGTAAATAGCGTCACAGAGAACCATCACAGAATTCTAGGATTTCTATGGTATTCAGTTTTATAAACAAACATTTACATTTTTAATTTTATACTCCACTGACTGGTTACACCGTTTTAGGTTAAACCACAGAAAGACAGATTTTTTTCGCCCAAACACAGAATGTTTTTCGGTAACCTTAGTCACGAGACGCAACATTTTTTGAAGAATCCCCTTATGTGTTTGACGATTTCTGTCGCATCTTATGCGCATCTCTCTTTCCTCCAGGCATCTGATAGTACTAAAGTAGAAATTCCCGATTTGCCACATCAATTCAGTGAAAATGAATAAGAAATATCTTGGAACGAACTCACCAAATGTAGAATCAGGAAATGTGTTTCTTCTTGTAGCGGATCATTGAACGATGTCAACTGCTTGAGTTGGATGAATTCAACGAAGAATCGGGTCGAGCACAAACAAAAAAAACTGCAATGATTTATCACTATATTTAGTCCACTTATTGATAAAAAGTAACAATTTCACAATACCTAACTGCTTAAACTTCTAAAACTGATTTTTCACCGCGGCGGAGTGAAAAAAACACCAGCAATACCAACAAACCATCGCCTACTTCTCCCGGAACATGATTACGAGTACTTCAGCAAACTGTCAAATTTCAAGGCACAACCAAGGTGGGTATATATTCAGGAGGTGTTCCCGAATAACGAATTCCCGATTCAGCCATTTTGGCTATGTAGGCTATGCAACTATACGGAACTCATGAAGTTTGTTTACCAACAAACCCCAAAAAAGCTGAGCAAAAAATAAACAAACTCATTGAGAGCCCCGCTCACTCCTCGCCTACTTACTGTGAAAGTCGGAGAACCTAGTGTATCTAAGAACCTTGGGCACAACATAATTGGAAGATTCCCCTTATTAGAACACAACAAATTCCACGGAAGTGAATCTGAGGATGATAAAACAGCATATCGATCAGCGTCTCATTTATTCAATAGTTTGCATAGAGTCCAACGATGTAGCTATTTGAACGAACTTCAACAAAATATTCAATCCGAACCAAAACGATTTTGGAAATATGTCAACTCGAAACGTAAGTGTAACTTGATGTATGTATGGTAGCCACCTTGGGTGCACGGTCGTTCCGCATTTGTGGCTAAGGCTTCAGCAACAAGTCATCATGAGTTACCATACATCTGTTTAATAACTGCTGGATAAGACGTTCGAGGGAGCGGATTTATAAGAAGAGCATTTTACAATATCCGGAGGGTTGGGATAGATTGGTTTCGAGAAGCTTTTGCCGAATATATAACTAACTCATTGTGCAAGTCTTTGTAAATAGTCCCCACCTTCAAGATTTGTTTTTAGAAAAGCGCTTCAAACAGCAGGAGGACTAGAACTGCGAGAAGTACTGCTACAGATACATTTTTTTTATTATTTTTTTTCTTAGCGGCCCACCACACTCCCCCATACCAAAAAGCTCATTACCTATGCGCTCAATCCCATTGTTTGATACCCTGATGCATCCGACCATCCCCATAAAAACGACAATAATATACAGTACAATTCATATAAACAATATAATAATTATAAAGAATAACAATAATCGAAACGTAAGTCTAACATGATACGAAAAAATTTTTCTTACAGAAACAACAAAGCAGATTTTTCGGAAGATGCATTCGAGCTCTTCGCCGAATACTTTCACAGTTTTGAACAACGCAAAAATAAATCAAGAACGCCAATTACCAGTAGGAATCTTACCCGAATTCGCAATAGCGGTATCTGATATACCAAGAAAGATTTTAGCACTCGATGGATTAAAAAGCTGTGGCCCTAATGGAATACCGAACTCATTCTTGAAAAGATGTGTGAGTGGTATCGAAGAGCCCTTACACTTCCTCTTCACTTCATCGAAGCGTGCCGGATTCTTCCCGAAGTTTAGGAAAATTTCGCATGTTATACCGATACACAAGAACGGTTCCAGGCTCACCGTCGAAAATTTTAGTGGTGTTGCAATTCTCTCTGCATTACCCAAAATTTTTGAAAGTATTGTTTACGATAAGATTTACCCGTGGATTGAAACGAATATTTCGGACGTTCAACATGGTTTTCTCAAGAAGCGCTCAACCGTAACGAACTAAACAGAGTTTGTATCGAAAACCTCAAAGTGGATGATACCAGGTTTCCAAGTTGACGCAATATATACTTGAATGTCCAAAGCCTTTGACGTTTACAATATAAACGCTCTACTGTCGGTATTGTGCAAGAATGGAATATCCGGAGAATTCAAACATGATGAAATCGGCCACCACGAGCAATCGAGCTTCTTCATCAGACCGTAAGTTGCGGCAAACTTTAAGTCGCACACTAACTATGTAGTGGACAAAGCATCGAGAAGTCTTGGATTCATCTTTCGCGTGACTAAAGAATTCAAAGACATTTACTGCCTGAAAAGTCTCTATTGTAGCCTTGTCCGCTCAACTTTGGAGTATGCATCTGCCGTATGAAGTCACTATTATCAGAATGGTGCTGATCGAATCGAGGCCATCCAAAGACGCTTTATACGTTACGCTTTGAGGCACTTGAATTGGCAAGATCCGTTTCGCCTTCCTCGATACGAGAATCGTTGCAACCTCATATCCTTGGACACGCTCCAAGCCCGGCGAGCTACAATTCGAGCACTATTAGTCTCCGATCTTCTTGCTTCGAATATAGACTGCCCCATGCTACTGGAAACTATCAATTTGTGCGTTCGACCTCCAGGACTAAGAGATCGGAACCTTCAGCTTCACATTCCTCTTCGCCAGAACAACTATGGAGCTAATAGTGCCCTGATTGGTATTACACGGACATTCAACCGTTTCTCAGAGCTCTTCGATTTTAATACCTCTAGAAATATGTTCAAAAGAAGAATCCTAGCTATGTTAAGAACTGTGTAGTCTGTAGTATATACTTTTTTTTGTTAATTTTATATCAATGTTACTTTTAAGTCGAATCATTAGGATCAATACGTGATCTGTTGATATATTAACAATAAACAATAAACCCGAAGCAATCGGACATGTGCTCGTTCAGCTACAATCCCGAGTCGATGAGTGGGGATAGAGAAACAAGAGAGATCAATAGTATGAAAGATCACATGGGGGATATGCAGGGTGTTGGATAAAAGGTCCAGCAGTTGATCGGCAGAGCTCGATTGCTCGTGCTGGCCGATTTCATCATGTTCCCCGTGGTGAAATTGGTTATCGCGCCGTTGTACTGAAGCGGAGATTTCAGGTCTAGTCCTGCCGTTGAGCCGTTGTATCTTTTTCGAAAAATTCATGATATTCACGGCTTATATTCTTTCTTTTTTTAATAACTCATGTTTCTCTAATACTTTCCATAACTTTCGAAAATTTGATTATTTTCAGGTACAAAGATGTACCAAGTAGAATTCATAACATTCAGTATTGAATTGAAATTTTGTAATATTTCTTGGGTAGCATTTCAAACCAAATTTCAACAAAATTTTGAAGCAAGCGCATTAAAAAGAGAGCTGCAACTGTAGTTGTGTATTTCAGTATAAAGATGATTTAATAATATTTTAATAAAATTGATCTCTAAATTTGTTTTTCAAGATCTGAAACTTTTACCTCTGAGAACGTCAAACATCGAGTCTGTGGCGATGAATCAGCCCAGGTAACATTGAAATCACATCAATCATTACCAAGACGTAATTCCAAGGTAGACCTCGGCTAACCACGAACAGACAGATTGTTTCACGGCCTGACATGAAGACGACAAAGAGGAAAGAGGAGAAAAAACTTGCCTGCAACTTTGGGGTTTTTTCTAGAGGCAATAATTTTGCTCAAACGGGACAGTCGACGGAATTGGAGGAATGATTACCTGCGCAATTCACACACTTGAAGAATTTAGATTGTGATTAATCACCGCCAAAAAAGCAATTCGATTTTTCATGATCGAATGAGCCGCAAAGCATGCATCTGACATTCATTCTAAAATTTTTAGTGCCATGACAAAAAGCTTGACAACGATGACATTATTTAATAATTTGTAGAAAATTGGTAGAAGCTTTTTTAAACAGTTCAGATTTGACTCGACTATGAAACATAAGCTTCGAGAATTTGCAAATTATTAACCTGATCCTTTTAAAAATGCATCAAATAAAGCTCAGTAGAAAAACAAACACTACTGGTATTATTCGACTTGGAGAAAACCCAAACAAAGGATTTAATTCGGTTATGATCTCATCCGCTGTCTGATCGACGGTGAGACCACGAAGTATAACTTTAAAAAGACGATCACTTTTAGTGTCGTAGGTAAAAAATTGTTGCTTTTAAATATTCAAATAATTTAGAAAATTATGAAAATCATCAAAAGATTCCGCCAATATACGGACAGTTCCCCTCTCATCGATCTGAAAAAAAATCTTCACATCCTTGACGGAAGTGATGATTTCTTTCCGAACGACTTTTGTGCCGGCCGACGACTTCCCCATTAGAGTGTCAATTTCCCGGCCATTTTACCATTCCCGGGAATCGGGAAATCTGGTTCCCTGTTTCCCGGGAATTCCCGGGATCCCGGGAAATATTCAAATACATGTAAAATATATGCACTACAATTCAAATATACATAGTTTATCGAACCTATTGTGCAAACAAGCCCATAATTTGTTCAAATTATACTCTTTGTAATGTTTTAAACTTATTTTTTATCAAATAAATCAAACTTCAACTATGATAAATCAAAATCAGTCAAACGAACTATAAAATAATCTTAATAAGTTGAATTTTGAAAACTTTACACATTTGCTCTTCATATGAAAAAAAAAACGATGTATTCTTTAAGTTTTTAACCCTTAGTTTCATGATTTTTTATTTTTCTTTAAAAATCATTTTAAACAATTGAAAATGATGAGTACATCATGAAAAAAAATTGAAATAAAATACGAGTTTTCCATTTTTTCATGCATTAATTGTTGCAAATTTGTTACTTTATGAAACGAAGGGTTAAGTTTTGAAATTCATTTGGCTTTCAAAGCCAGAGGAAAAAAAGTGTATAAATGATACTTTCTAGAAAACACAATCTGCCTACCTGTTGCGCGATCTTTCATATATTTTTCAAAGTGTTGTGGGTTTTCGTTCAATGAAATCTGTGTGGAAATACATATGATCTTTTTAAACTTATCTACCTATTTGAAAAAAAAAATTGCACCAAATGGCTGCAAAATGTCTGCTGCTAAAAGAATTGGCATATCCTCAATGAGTTTTGTATGAGTACATTTTCAAAAAGAACAATAAGAATGGTTCCGGAGGCTATCAGGATTTTCCAGAGAAATAATTTCATACTTGTCGGGAATTCCCGGGAATGAAATTATGATTCCCGGGAATCGGGAATTCCCGAATTTTCAAAATTCCCGGGAAATCCCGGGACGGACACTCTATTCCCCATGCTGTTGAAAGAGAAGATAAAAAAAATATGAATAAAAGCAAATGGAAATATTTTTTGCACTGAAAAGTGCTGATTGAAAACATAGCTTTTTTCATTAAATATTTCTGTAAAGATGATAAGGAGATTTCTTTTCTGTTGAAAATTTTATATTATAGGAACTACAAAACTTTTCCTCATACAAAAAATTTATTTGAGGAAATACGTATTTCATTAGGATAGATGGGTGCTTACTATGTTCCGGATGCCTGTGAGGCCCTTATCTCCCCTATATTATTAACTATAAATTTTCAAACATTTTCTTTTGAGCTTTCATTAAAAAGTTTGTTGCAACTCACACCTTTTTCTTCCTCAAGCATGTTGTTATAAATTTAAAAATATCTGGTGTAACCAATAATTTTTCTGAATTTTTTAATCTGATGCCCCATCAACCTGCAAACACTTGATATACATGTGGTTTTATTATCTGTGGACATAAAGTTTTAAAAAGCCATTGAAGTTCAAAAGTGTTGCATGACTCCCCAGTTGACGATGATGATGCGGGCACTGAGTTAAGCTTAAAAATCTAAAAACAAAACTACGTGACCATATGTAGGTTCATATGTAGTAAAGACACTGACCATACTGACTTGACACTCGATTTCGTTTGTTGGATAATTTTTTCAACAGTACGCAAAGTCGATTCCAGAGTGCGCATCGATCGATTTGAAGAAATGCTATCCCAGTTAGAAAGTGTCACCCAACTTTCAAAAAAATATAGGCAATTTCTTCGACAAAATCGGGCTAAATAGGTACATTTTTCCTACAGGGCATTTTTTGTTACATTTTTCAGGTTCGCCACCTACCGTCGGTATTGCGAACCTGCAAAATTTGACAAAAAAAAAAGCCACAAAATGATCGAACTTTTGTTCTAAGTGTCATGTCAGTGTGATCAGTGGTTAAGAGTTCGTTGAGTTTCAAGAATAAAAGTTCTCCGGTGTTTCTTATCACACTCCCTCGATGGCCTTCTTATAGAAATCTTTTCGTAATCAAATTTGTATTCTCACGAGTATCTTAATTTGGTCGCATGGATGCATACACCAAAATTTATTTACCACATTTCATGTCTGCGATTGATATCTGCAACGAATTGCATAATGCGTCTGGTCATGGTTAGAGGAAGAAACCGCAGACGACAAGGCCATCGCCAAATTCGCATAATGACCTGCATCTGAATACTCTTTTCTTTAATGTTACTAGAATGGACTGAGTTAGGTTTCTACGATTCTGTTTATTGGTGTTGGATTCAATTGAGTTGATAATAAAAATCATATGAGCAGAATTTTACATTTATTTCTATTTTAGTATCTTGCATGTTTTTCTCGATCAACCTGATGATCTCGATCGGATTCACCATTCTGGCCCGTCGTTGGCCAGCCCTGATGACCGAATGGACTACAGTCGAGCGCAGTTTACCCCAGCAACCTCAGCTAGCGGGGCTGTCCCAAAGGAATCGCCGGAGGGTTCTGATCATCATGACGGTGCTTATTTTAAGTGCCCTTTTCGAACACGCTCTGGCCAAACCGGCCGGTCTCTATCGGGCCTACAAGTGCGGAATCACCGATCTGCTGGAAGCACATCTGATGCAGGCATTCCCGGAAATGTTTTCCTTTCTGCCGTTTAGTATTCCTTTGGGTTTTGCTGCTCAGATAATTACTAGCTGGTTGACCTTCTACTGGAACTATGTGGATCTTTTCATTATAGTGCTTTGCATCGGATTGCGGCAGAATATTCAACATGTCAACGAAGTTATCCTCCAATCAAAGGATCATTACCATTCGGAAAAATTCTGGCATGATCATTGGAGACATTTTCAAAAGGCTAGTGGATTAGTTCACAAGTTGAAAAAGAAAATGTCCTATTTGGTTGTGGTTTCGTTCTCGAACAATACGTTCTTCATCTGTATTCAGTTGATTGGAGTTTTAAAGTAAATATTTTTTTAGATATATAAAAATCGTGACTGATGATTTTGGTTTTGCAGACCTGCTCCTGGATTCATTGTGGCCGTTTATGTTTGGTACTCGCTCGGGCATCTGATAATTCGAATGATATTTATGACGCTTTATGCTGCCGATGTTTACGATGAATCTCGACGTCTGCTGCCGCTGTTCCGTTCCATTCCAAATCATCAGTACAATAAAGAGGTGAGAATTACTTTTTATACCAAACCACTAACATTTGTTTTTTAAACAACTTAACATACTGAATTAATTCAACCTCGATTGTTATAGTTTACAAAACAAAAATCCGTGTTACATGACTACGTACAGACTATTTCCTAAATCCTTCACAATGGAATTCCTACTTTGCCATCTCCACTTTATAAAACTTCTCTTGAACTCAAACATTATGGTATTTTGCTATTAGAAAACTAATTGTTTGAATGAGCAAGCAAATACCTGCTCTCAGAGGTTGTTCATTATTTCTTACAGTAAACAGATCTTCAGGATTAAAAGGTCTTCGGGTCAAAACGTGGTCAAACTAAAGTCACCTTACCAACTTTCTTAGCCGCAGACTTTGAACTGCTACTCCAGGCTAATAGTTTTTTGGGTCTTCGTAAGGTTCTGCTTATCTATCGCCCTGTATTTTTCAATTGGGCATAGTTTTGGTATGTTCGGAAGGTTCTTATCCTTGGGCACAAGGTTTTTTTTATCACGTGTTCACCCAGGTGGTAAATCCTTTTTATGGATTGCATTCCAAGGCACGACTAGCCACCACTTCCCTCAGTATGCTACTCTGGGTCCATGGGTACAATTGGTCGACTCTGGATACTATCTACCCCTACGCCATAAAGTCCACCTGGGGCCTCTGGTCATAATTCCCATCCGGACCTGCATCAAAGGCTGTACTCGAGATGGGAGATCAAGTCCGCGCTTAAGCGCTCATCGGCTTACTCAGTTTCAAGTCCAAACTCCAGCATATATACCCCGCCTCTTGTTACGATGCAAGAATAAGGACCTCTCCTCTGACGACTCGAGGTCCAGCCTTTACTCGTAAGTTAAGGATCGCTTGGTTTCTACGACTATCGTGCACTTCGCCTCTGTTTGAGACCACTTCAAAAGACCATCGATCTCTCAAATAACGACTTGAGATCTTGGCTCCGCTTGGTTTGGCTCGAGGCCCTCTCCACTTTGTACGTCCGTGTGCCGAATCGAGAGCAGCTAATTCTGAACACGCGCCTGTCACAGCACACGTCCGGGGCTTTACGAAACTACTTGGATGATTCCTGGCGAAGACGTCATCCTACACCGACTCCAGTGACTCACCCGCCGACGACGTGAAGTCATTCTATCCGAAAGCATTCCGCGGCGAAAATACTCTTCCCCCTACTAGTTCGACTGCAAAGTAGTTATAGTCTTATCCCCGTAGCATCCGTCGTATGGAGCGCGTTCTACTAATACACTCCGCGGTGGTGGAGGTATCCTAAACAACGTTCGCGACGTACCTAACAGCTCGGCATACGCAGAAGGTAGATTCTTATCTTTCTATGATTTACTGCTAAGATCGGAGGCGCACTACTTGAATGCCCCCCGCCGAACGAGCATTCTACTCGGACCATGGTCCGGTCTTCTTCCTTCCTTTGGCTGACAACCCTAGGCTTTTTGCCCACCGTGTGCCGAATCGAGAGCAGCTTATCATGGACTCGCACCTGTCAAAGCACATGTACGGGTCTTTTACGCTTACGACTCAGATGAATCCCGACGGTGGGATGTCATCCTACCCGACTCAAGAGGCTCATCCGACGGCGACGTGAGACCACTCTACCCGAGAGTATTTCGCGACGTGAATACTCTTTCCCCTACGAGTTCTACTGCGGAGAAGGTTATGTCTTGTCCCCAATCCCTCCGTCGCAGTATCCTACACACACACGCGCGACGTACCAGGCAGCTCGTCATACGCAGAAGGTAGAGTCTTGTCTTTGTATGCTTTACTGCCAGGTTTGGACGCACACTACTCAGATGCTCCCCAAAGGAGTCACGCAACACCGGTCGCGGACTGGTGTTAGTTACAACTCCTCTGCAGGGCAGTCATGATCCGGGTGAACCCATCGCTGGCCACGCGTCAAGTATTGGCATCCTCATACATCCTCCGCAAGATGTTGTCGGCTGTCGTGTATGGTCCGCAGGTTGCAAGCATGTTAGTGCGTATCCCTTCGAACTTCGGACAGTTGAACACTACATGCTCTGGTGTTTCAACTGTGTCACCGCAGGTTGGGCAGAATGACGAGGCCACGTGTTCAAACCGATGATGATACTGCATAAAGCATCCGTGACCAGTCAGGAACTATGCCATGCAGAAATCCACCTCTCCATGTCTCCGATCCATCCAAAATCCGACGTTAGGGTTCAAGCGATGGGTCCACAAACCGCGTTCCGAGCTGTTCCACTGGTGCTGCCAGCTGGACATCGAGACCTCTCTGGCATGTTTCCGCTCATTGGGCATGTGCCTGTGCTGATAGCAGAAGATATTTTCCTCTAGCAAGACTCGCAGGCTCATCAGCCGCTAAACACTGCAAGATTACACTGCCTGCTCAAGACTGCCTTTAAGGTTTCCGCTCCGTACCCCCAAAATGTACGATGTCACACTCGCCAGGACCCTCCTTCTGCTGCAGCGTAGCGCCGAGTTGTTGGACAAGACCCGTGAGAGGGCTGCTGTCGCCATTGCCGCTCTTTTACAGTCGTAGTCGACGTAGGCCATAAAGCTCAGCTGGTCGTCGATCATCACCCCCAGGTACTTGATCGCGAGCTTGGATTGGATTGTGCACGGTCTAGCTACAATCATCCCTGATTGTGCTGAAAATAGGTTGGTGAACAGCACCATCTCGGTCTTGTGGGGAGCCAGACGCAAGCTCTTGGAGCGCATCCAACTTTCCACCTTCTCAATAGCTACTGTGGCGAGTAGTTGGACTTCTCCGGTTGATGAGCCCGATACCAGGAGAACCACGTCGTCGGCGAATCCCACAAGTCTAACTCCCGCGGGAAGACGCAGCCTCAGCAGTACGTCGTAAACGATGTTCCACAAAACCGGACCAAGTATCGATACTTGTGGAACCCCTGCCGAGACACTCACTGGTCATATACTGCAGTTGGCGATTATGGAAGTAAATGTGCGACGACGCAATCGCTGCCCAACTGTTCTTCACGTCAAGGGTGACTACTGCGCAGAACCGGTCTCCTTTCCTCTTCTTCATTTGACTTCGCTGCCCCTTCGATGACACGTCGAATGGCATTCACCGTACTGCGGCCTTTCCGAAAACCAAACTGTTCATCGGATAGACAGTTCGCACCTTCGGTGTAGAGCTGTATCCTGCTCTGGACCACCTTCTCTAGCACCATTCCAGCAGTATTCAGGAGACATATCGGACGATAAGCTGATGGGTCATCTGATGGTTTCCCGGTTTTGGTAGGAGCACCAATCGCTGCCGCTTCCACATATCTGGGAAGACTCTCTCATCCATCCGTACCCAGTCATACGGAACCCTCGTCCATGTAACTTTCCCATGCTGTGGGAACAGCTCGTTGACGATTTCTCGCAGGTTGTCCGGACACAATTCCTGTGGGGCACCTCCGCTCCGCGACTTGGCCATGACAATCCTGTAAGCGTCGCTCGCCTTGATTGCCTTGCAGAGGGCAGACCTAGCAACTACGTAGGACATATTTTGCATCGCTCTCGCTGGCGAGGACCTCACTCTCTGCATATGTCGCCTAGCCCATAGGCAGCTAGTACGCAGGTTCGCGATTTCCGTCTTCCATCAGTAGACGGGTTGCCGAGTGTCCTTCCGCTTTATCCTCCTTGTCATCTCAGCGTTACATGCGCGTGCGAGTACCCTCGTCAGGTTTTCCGCGGACAGGTTTTCCAAGTTCCGCTCCCAATTTAACACTTCGACGAAGACGTTCCGGTCAAATTGTGTTGTCTTCCAGAGGCGTGCTCCTGTTGTCGTACCTCTTCTACCTGCCCGCGTACTTGTGTCCACACGATAACGTATCGCAAAGTGATCGCTATCGGTGAACCCTCCAGTCGCTCGTCCAGCCCGGACTACTGAAGGTGATGTCAATTATGGACTCGCTCTCATTCCTGTGGTAGGTCCTTGTATCGCCTACATTGCCCAGGTTCACGTTCAGCCTTGCCAGGACTTCCTGTAGAATCTGGCCCCTGGGGTTTGTAAGGCGACTACCTAATTCTACAGTCCACGCGTTGAAGTCCCCGCCTATGACAACGGAGCTCCTGTCCGTGAGACCTTCAACAATTTTGTTCATCATGACGCCGAACCTCTCCAGAGACCACCTAGGCGGGGGGGAGAGGGGGCGTAGCAGCTACAGACGAAGAACCCGTTGACCTTGGCTATCACGAAGCCTTCCTCACCAGCAGACACCACGTCTTGTATGGGGTATGTTCCTGTAACTCATAAATCGCGGCCAGTTTGGCTTTATCGGTTACCCAATTACTACCATCTGAGGTCCTGCGATACGGGTCTGCCACTAACGCTACGTCCAACTTTTCCTCAAATGCCATCTGGCGCAACAGCTGATGTGCTGAGTGGCAGTTGTTTAGGTTGAGCTGGGCCGCAAATATCCCCGCGAAGGTTCAGCCGTCGCCTTTTGAAAGGCGGGCTGTGGAGACATTTTGAATCTTTGATGCAACTACCCGCCTGATGGCCGGCTTCACCGCACCGCCAATACAAGCCACTCCTATCAGTGCCCTTGCAGGCGAATGATTTGTGCCCATACTCGGCACAACGGAAACACCTTTCCGGTTGCTGGGGGATGGCTATCTGGCAGATAGCCGCCCACACTTAAGCGCTGCATTTGCTGCCGCAACCAGAAGTTTCGCGAATGCTACTTGTGTACCGGATTTGGGAGACCCTTCCCGCATCCTGACCGAAATCAGGTCCGTAAGGATCTTACACAGATCCTTCAGTGCTTCCTTGACCTCAACATCCGTGGCTATCTCGTCCAGTTTGTAAACCCGGACGGTAACCGTGGTGCTCAGGGCACGGATTTCCGCCGCCTTGCCAACAATCTCCGCTTTTCAACGATGAGCAGGAGTTCGAGAATCATCTCGCCGGAGCGTGTTCAACGAATTCTCCTTACATCCCCTCCTAGGCCTACCAGTTTTTCGCTCGTTCTCTTCTGACGAAGGACATTGGCGTAGGTGCCTTCACCACCAACGCCTCCACCTTGTCCCTAACCCGGTTGGGTTTGGGCTTAGACTTGGGTTTAGCTTTGACCTTCGTCGTCTTTTTTTTCGTGCTCAACCGTTTGCCACTCAGTTGGCGCTTGGAAAAC